>NC_089764.1:32741464-33041464 GCF_040412425.1 Macrobrachium rosenbergii
AAGAGTCTTCATGACTCAGTCACAACTTGTGTATTGTATTTCACTGGCTATTCTCTGAGTAGCACTACCATAGAGATGTTTCATTTAATTTTGGTTTCTGAGGCACAGTATCTACAGCAGAACAAGTTTCTATGTCGGCAATATTTTTCATGTCCCATGCAGCTTGCCTATCTGTAAGGCATCTCTGTGTTTATCTGTCACACCTATTCTCCTTGCATTATAATACATTTTTATATATTTATTTTTTCTCTTTTTTAATACATGGGATCGTCGTTATTTATTTCCCCTTTGCCTCCCTCTTACTTCTTCCTAATGAACACCTTAATATTCTTTGGAAGCTTGAATTTCAAGTCAGTTCCCCTGTGGACTTGTTCCATATGAATAGGTTTGTATTCTGAACAATAATAATTAGAAGTTACCCACTTGTTTTGTAAGAATTGCAGTCCAGCCCCTGACCCCTTTCCCGTGGAGCCTAGTGTTTCTTTTGCCTCACTATCCAGGGAACTACATTGGTTGAAATCAGCAGCTCAGCTGTCCACAAGATTTTAAGGAGTAGTAATATATTAAAGAGGTTGTAACATATTTTTATCAAGAACAAATCCTGTGGACTAATCTTAATGGGAGTTGAGAATGTTAACTCAGTGGTCTGTACCCCAAAAAATTCCTTTTGTTCACTTTTGCCAGCCCACAGGACCAAGCTGTCCTTTTTTGTCTACAGTGGATTATGGTGCCTGGGACTTACACTGCACATGATATAGGCCAGGTTAAGCAACCCACTGTGTTAGTGTAGGAAATTAATTTAGTTTTTAAAAAAGAATGACATATTTACATTTGTTTGGGCTTTGGTAAATGCTTTGTAAGTGAGATCTCATGATTTTAGCCTTACACAGGACCTCTCTCTTTTTTATGCTGAGTGATTCATGCATCCCATTCTCATTTGTTTTTCACTCTGTTGCCTGAAACAGATCCTTCAGGGTGGCCCATAAGAGGGAAATTGTTACTCAACAGTCCCTATACAGTAAACTGCATTTTAGTTATAGCAATAATTATACAGTACTAATTTCCCTCCATTTCTCTTTTTTCTCTTTCATCTCAAAATTCTGTTAAAACCTCACTCAAGAGACTGTGATGTTGGATGTCCTGTGGATAAGTTATAAAGTTTACTTTACATACTATAATACCTGTATTAAGAATGTAAAATGATTCAGATTTTTATTATATTTTTTGTTATACTTGAGGTTATGTGACTGAAATATTTATGGGTTCTGTAAAATTGTGAAAAGTGCTGCTTTGATACCCCCTTTTTTTAATAAAATATCTTGTGTTTTATTTATTGGTAACGTTATAAATGATGTTCTCTCTCTCTCTCTCTCTCTCTCTCTCTCTCTCTCTCTCTCTCTCTCTCTCTCTCTCTCTCTCTCTCTCTCTCTCTCTCTCTCTCTCTTTGTATACCAGAGCAAACCTATTATCTGAAGAAAAGCCTGTATTGTCATTTTCAAGCAGAGAGACCAAGTTGGTGGTGGTTTTTGTATGTAGATGGTACAAACCATTTATTTATTACAAGGCCAGACCAATCAGTGCGAGCATCTTGAGTGTCCTCAGTTGTCTGTCAAACTACCATGCACAGCTTTGTGTGTTTGCTCTTATCTTCAGTTTTGTTCCCATTTTATCCCCACCTTTATTTTGTATGGTTAACTTCCAGTGAATAGTCAGTGGGTAGTTCAAAGTATTCAGTCATTTTGCGTCTTCATGTCCGTATTATATTTTCAGCCTCAGATGTTCCTGTTAGTAGCTTTTTTTTTTTTTTTTTCTTAGAATTTGGAGCTATAGCAACCACTTATTTTACATTTTTCTTTTCTGTTCCTCATCAGTTCTGCTTGAAGAAGTCTTGTTGCCAAACGTGTAAGTGAGGTCGTACATTTATGTGTAAACCTCAGTGTGAAATATAAATGCCAATTAATATTTGCGAGTCATTTATGGGCTTGCCTACTCCTCAGAAGTTATCTTTTCATTTCAGCTCCTCCTGTATCTGCACAACCTTCTGCCTCCCTCACTCTTCTAGTCTTGCTTCTTACTTAGCCTATTGCATCAGCTATTCACATCCAGTGGTGTCATTATCTTTATTGGAGATCACCTTTTACCCCTGTCACCTTCCTGCTTAAGTAGATCATTGGTTCTCTTGAGGCCGTTGTTTGGACTCCATACAAATACATCAGAACATTTCATTTGTGTAAAGGTCCTTTGTCTCTCCCTTCTATTGTGGGCGCAAGATTATGTCTTCAACTGAGAGTGAAGTTTTAAATAGTGGGGTTTCAGGAAAAGTGAACAGCATCCCCATTGAAGAGTCGCATCGCTCCATGTAAGCTTGGGATTTTCCTAGTAATATTTGGCGTAGTCGTTCTGCCCTTAGGTGCCATAACTAACAAGTCATATACTGTAAATGCAATGATTTGAACATAAATGAGTCTTCAAAATTTATTGTATTTTGTTTACATGTTTGTATTGTGTGGTTATTAGTATTGATATAATTGTAGATATGCAGTCTTTTGCAGTTATGATAACGTGTGTTTTGTTTGTTAATTTAGTACCGAGTGTTGATCATTTCTAGCTCTGTCGCTTTTCATGACCTATTTTGTGATAGCTGTAATTGGTGCAGTTTTTGTTTACAGGTGAAGAGATAAAACCTGATGTGTCCTTTTGAAAGTCTCTTGTCTGCTGAATCCTCCCCAAGTGGTAGTAACTCCTATCTACATCCCAGCTATCAAATGCACCTTCTATTCAGGATTTCCCTCTTCACATGTTATTCCATTCATTTTGCCATCAGATCATCCATCCCTAACCTTTAGACATGTCCAGATTAGAAGTCTTGACCTTTCTGTGTATTTAAGTACACTTGGCATCCCATCTCAATCATTTTAGTAGTCTCGATGGTTTAGTTTAAGTACTAAATGATAAATTCATAACCCACTTTGGAAGGCGGTTAGGCTCCACCTCAGCTTTTAGATTTATGCTAGAATATTATTGCCTCTTTTTCAAGACTCGGACATCATCTACATTGTACAACAAGGTGGTTTATGCCTTGTAACCTTCACTCTTGGCTTTCTCTCTCTTTGCCTTACGCCACCCTGATATCTTGAAATATCATCCAGGAAGCTTTTGTGGTATCTGTAACATATGCCATCTGCTTCTGTTCTACTTTTGTTTTAGCTGTGTTCTCCATACCCATCTGAAGTCTGTTTTGTAATTATCATATGCCATCACATGTGATTACAATGTGCACATTCCAGTCTCCCTTTTTAAAATCTTGCCATACCAACTTCTTTCCCTGACTCTTTCATGATGTCTAAATGAAATTATCATTTGTGCCAAGTTTCGTATGAGCAGCGTCCTTTCATGCCCTAGATGCACCCACATTTTAGCCTTGACTTGACACCCGTTCCCACTCCTGCCTTCAATATTGCTGTCCAACCAGCCCAACTTCCTCTTTTCATTCCCCCCAGGCCCTGAATAAACGTAAGCACTTGGCTTGAAAGCCAGATTTTTGTAAATTAACTTTTCTGATTGCAGAGTTGTCCTGCAATGTACAGTGCATTGTTTTCAGTTGCTGTTGCCTTAGCTCTGCTAACTGGTCTTTTTGGACTTTTCAGTTTAATCTTCCATAATTTCCATTTGTACACATTTCTGATTACTTCATCCATTTCATCCATGAATATTCTTTGGCGCCTGTCTCCTCCTCTCATTCTATCTTGTCTTATGAATAACTAGTTTGCTCTTACACACTAGCATCATCCCGTTTCTTTGATAATGGCGTTCACAGCTTCTTAGGTATTGTTGTACTTTAAATCCATTCATGACCCAATAAACTTCAGCCACCATAAATATTTGTACGACTAAATCTGTAATTTCTAAACTTTGCTGCAAAACTTATAGCTCACCCAGCAGTACATACTGTTCTCCAAGTCTGATATTCCTGTCCTTTGTGTCAAGACATTCCTCTCTTTTGAAATCAGGTTTTGCCTAAACTCCTTCGCTTCTGACATGTGCTGTTTCCTCTCTTCCTTTACAGAGCTTTCCTCGAGCCTGTGACCTCTGCTCGGCTTTAATATTTGGGTGCAAGTTTTTTAACTGGTGTGTCAGCGTTTGGCACCAGTTAGAGTCCTTCCTCTTCTCTCGGTTATTCTTTATAAGCTTTCAGTTTGTTGTCTCTGCTGCGCTTTTGTCGTCATATCATTCATAAATTTTCCAGCTGTTGGTAACTTCATTTCCATTTATCAATATGTGAACCTATTCTCGCATTTTTCCTTCTCTCTTGAATTCCTCCAAACCATATTCTCCCTCTGTTCTTGGTATGACTACATATTGTAATTTTATCACCGAAGTTAATCAAACTGTTACCGTACTGTTTTTTTTTTTTTTTACGCAGATACTTATTGCATCCACCACTTCCTTCCTTATATTTTTTTGTACTCTTCTCATCACTTGATACCTTTTCGTCACCTGTCTTTGGTAATCTATCTTTACATCACCACTCATACTCATTCACAGTTGCTGTGAACCTCTTCTCTTTAACAAAAATGCTCCCCATAACTGAATTCTTTGTTTCTCTCCGTCTGAGTCTGTTTAATTGTCAGATCATTTTGTTTCAGTTTCCTGTAACCATCTACTTTCTCAGAGCAGCCTTTACTGGTTGGGACCTAATCCTGGACGTGTCCCTGCAGTGATCATTTCAATGTTTTGGCTTTTTATGTACAAGTGTTTTTCAGGCAGCTGTACTCCTCCACTGAACTTGCCCCAGTTCGTTTTCCAGAATTCATAGAAAATCAAAATGTTTCATTGTGATGACTTCTGGGATTTTGTCAGTTGCATATGTAGCATCCATGGCATGGTACCTTTACTGTAAGCCATTTTTCCTGGTATTTTGTAGGAGATCCATCATCATCATCATCATCATCATCTCTGTTGTGTGTGGTTTATCAAGTCATTTTCTTTCATATTGTCAGTTGGAGTCCAGGTGTGTCTATCTGATATACGTCCTACCATAAGTTCATGTTCCTGAAGCTCATTGGTCAGGTTCTTCCTGGTTCTTACTTTATCCTTTCTGCATCCTGCAAGATGTAATAACTAAGTGAATCCTTTATCAAGCATTGTATTCCCAACGTGGTCAGGCATTGTTGTTTTGTGAATGGTTTTGTGCATTTATGATGTCTAAACTTTGGGCATAGAGTTTTCAAGTTGTGACTTGGACTTCTGCTTACTGCTTTTTTGGTGGGGCGAGGTTGCTTTTCAGTTTATTTTCCTAAATATCTCTCTCTCGATCGACACCATTTGTTTATGTAACTGAACTTTATCAACCCTTGTGCTAGGTTAGGTTTTGTGATTTTTCCAGCCACCACATTTACTCTGTCGTGTCATAATTCATTTTTGTTGTGCTTGCTGTCCACTCAAGACACACCGACTAAGCCGTTCTCCCCCCATCATCATCCTCCAAAGGTTCTGTGTTTGCTTTTTGCTTGTTCCAGCTTCATCGTGTTACTTGATCTGAGCCCTTTGAAGTTTGTGTTTGTGTCTGTCATGCTTATTATATGTTTTTCTGTCTTAGGGATATGGCCCACCCGCTACCGGGCCTTCCTCTTAAGAGTAGCATTTAAGTGCATGCAAGATGTTTGGCAACAAAAATCTGTCGCCATTCCAGTCTCTCTTTTCGTATGCATTTCTTTTGTTTAGTCAGGCCTTAAGATTTCATCTGGTTATCAATCTCTGCGATCCATTCCACTTCCAGGGCTTCTCAATGAGTTTGATCCGCTTTGTGTCCCATTTTTCTTTACGTGATGATTGTATTACCTTTTCTGCAGCTGTCAGAAACTTCTGTCACAAATGACTATTGCCTGGCCTTTGTTTTATGTGAGAAAGTAGGTTAATATTAACTCCACTGACATAGACAATCGTATGTTTATCATCTGAATCTGTTTGTTATCTCCATTCCATCATCATTCTTTCACAGTGTTGCATCAGTCACCAGCATACTGGAAGTACATTCTTACAGGCATCCACTAACTTGTAGTAACAGCTTGCTTGTGTTATTTGGTGCTCATGTTTACTTTCAGTCGGTTCATCCAAAAATTTAACACTTGGGAACAACCTTTGATGGTCTGTTTCTCGAATTTCGACAGCGTTTCGTTGCAGGCAAGCAGGTACTCTGGTACTTGTTGCAGTGTAGGAAACTGGTAACAGAATCTTTAATAGTGTAGGAAACTGGTACTTGTAGCAGGTAGTGTAGGGAAATTTTGCCAGGCAGGATTGAAATTGCTCAGGCTTATTTCTTTAGCCTTTTCAGTCAGGCTGAATCAAGCTTTCAGGGGAATAACAGTCTTTTTAATGTTTATTGATGCTGGACTTTAGGTTATCCATTCATCTTACATTTGTCTTAGGTGGGAAGTCTTACCCTTCAAAGTATCTCACTAATTCATTCCCAGAAGTATAAAACACCCTTATTTTTCTCTTTTTTTTGTATTTTTATTTTCCTTGAAATCTGGCAGGAATTTTACTCAGATGCAAGGGTGCCGTGGAGTGGTTCTCGCTAAGAATCTGTATCAAGTATCTCACTAATTCATTCCCAAAAAGAATAAAACACTTCTTTTATTTTTTTTTTTTTAATCTGGGAGAATTTTACTCATAGATGCAAGGGTGCCGTGGAGGAAGGACCAACTCTCAGAGTGGGCGTGGTAATGAAAAGGTTAAGAACCACTGTGTTATAGTGAATCTTTTGCACGGGAGAAGGCGTGTCTAATCACAAAAAGTGGCCTTCTGTTGCATGATGCACAAGCAACTTTGTTTTGAAACTTGTAAGGTCTACTTAGGGCCTAGTCATACCTTTTCACAGTTGGATTCAGAACTTGGTGTTTCTGCATGAATGGACAGTAAGGGCCTTTTTTTAAATAGTTTGTTTTTATTTTCTAAAATTCAGAAGTTTCACATTTTATGTGCTTGCAAAGGCTGGTGATGTAAACTCTCTCTCTCTCATGAAAAGCCATTCTGGTGAAAATAAAATTTCTCTCTCTCTTTTTTTTTTTTTTTTTTTTTTTTAGAAACGGTACGTAAAGGGGTTTGAATAAAATTGAACAAGATGATAAGGTGTTTAAGACAGGACGATTAAACTTGAAAGGACGATTAAATACCTAAAATGTCTGGTTGAAATGAAAGTGCTCGTATAGAGAGAGAGAGCTTAAAGAAAACTTTATGTAAGTGTTAAGGCCAAAGCGAAATTTTGAAGAGTACCAGATTGAGCATTAAAGACTCGGCCAAAGCAGTCTCAAAAGATAGCAAAACTACCGAGTACGGGTGAAAAATGGCCTATGATTGATCACATGAAACGTAAGAATGCAGAGAAAAATGGTTCAGAAATACCATATGAAACTTCCTAAATGTTTATATAGGTAACGGCCGTTTAGAATGGTTTCAAAATGTAAGCTTAAATTATGGAGATGACGTTTCGGCTTGTGACGTGTATCATTCGCCGACGTCATTGATGACCTTAGTGGTTTTAAATGACGTTCAATACCGTGACGTCATAAGTTGACGTGACAAAATATCTTGGACGTCATTGATGACTTAAGTCTTTGTATGGACAATGAAACTACTGAATGACGTCATATGTTGACTACCATCCACAAAAAGTGGCGTCATTGATGACGTAAAGTACGCCACTAAAAATCCATTTTCAAAAATCTTCTTGAAGGTGACGTCATTGATGAGGCATATAATTTGTTAAAAGACTATGTAGAATAGAGATGAAATAAAACTAAAATTAACAGGACAGCATTTTTTTTTACCCATGAATATTTTGAAAGGTATCGAAGGTTATGAAAATAAATTTTTGTTTTTCGCCCTTGGAGCCAGCACTGCAATGCCCCGAAGGAGAGAGAGGGCGCCCTCAGCTGGAGGTAATGAAACCAGCCGGTTACCAACTTCGAAACCGACCCAAGGGGCTTCAGTTTTCTAAGCTGACAACAGCTGATTGTCGAGATGGGGAGAAGTCTCGCTTATTCCCTCTTGCCAGTGCATTTCCAGTTTTCTATGTCTCTAGGGAGGATTTGTTAGACTATTTCAGATGTCAAAGAATGGTGTCAAGTACAGTAAGCCTAAGGTGGGCGCGTGGCAAGGCTACCACCAAGACAAGCCTAGGCTTACGTTCACTCTCATGGCTGTAGTTTCGTACTTAGGCAAATGCTGGGTTCCACCTGCTGTAGTGTCTTGTGAAACAAGGCGTGGGAATTCCCTATACTTAAACCACCAGAATTTCGTCCAGAAGTATAATGGCCCACCGTAAAATTTTTCAAAGTCCAGTTGCTCTACGGATAACTTTTAAGGATATCTACGGGGTGTATACGTACGTTTGGCATTCTGATCTCCGTTTTCGTTAAGATTTCAGTCTACAAGTTTCTCTCGAGTCTTGAAAAGGAAAATGAGTCTTTTAATACACTTAAACCTCATAGAAAACAGAACAAATACGCAAAAGACGGTAACGAAGATAAATACTCTCGAACGTTTTTAGCCATCTGACTTTTACTCTATACCTGACAGAACTCTTGACTTTGAGAGCTGCAGAGGTCAATTTACTTGTAAATATTAATTGATAAGGCTAATTCAACCTCATTTTCAGAGGTATTTTATTATAAAACTGACCTCATTCTTTTCAATACGGATTTAATTGAAATAAATTGGTACATTTTAAGGGTCTCACACAGCCTATTACTCTGGCATATTTCAGCATTTTGATGTCAAGTTTGATATCAAAATGTCAACAGTGGTGGCAATTGAAGTCTAATCATGAATTAAAACATACTTTACCACAAATATTGCCATTTTGACGTCAAATTTGACGGCAAAAAAGCTGAAATATGTCAGGATATAAGCTACTGTGACACCCCATCCGATGTAAAAATGCTCTATATGTGTGAATTCGAAGCCCTTTATTATTTTTTCAAGATAGTTCTATTTGGATGAACATTTTAGTACTGAAATGATCCAATTTTACCTCATACTTTATCGTTAGATTTCGTCCCTTCAAATACCATTGTCTGGTAAACTCTTTCCAAGTGAATTTGATGATGCAATGCATTAAATTATAACTTGTAAAGCACCATCTTCCATGATAAGATAGGTTTTTTTATCAGGGAAACATACACATTAAATAATTTTATATATACTTATTCAATCTTTCTTAATCACATATTTGCTGCACTCGTTTTATTAAATTGCTTTATTTACATTAAAAAAATTAGCTGCATTTTGTATTATTTCAATTGCATTTTTAAGCTTCGCCTAATAACTTTATATGCACCAAAATATGGTATTCTTCACAACTAAATTTCTATTTAACTTCAAATTCAAATCATTAATTGAAGACTTTAAAAAGCATTTTTTTATTTGGCGTTATTTTCAGTTTACATGATATTTTCATCTATAAGATTCATTTATATTCTCAGATGTCATGATGAGCAAGAGAAATACAGGAATTTCACAAATGAACCAAACAAAAGCTAATTAACTTTATTTTACTTCAAATAACAAGTCATCCTTCAGTCTTTATTACAACAAGAGCGATTAATTACACCAAGACACATACTGTCCCCAAAAGCAGACAAGTGGCCCAAACCCCTTCAGGTGGAACAAGCGTGCCTTGGGGCACTCCCACCTTCCCAAAAATGACCACCATTTCATCTTATAGGCCTAATGCCACCATTCAATGTAAGTGATTGAGTCAGGTAAATGGTAGGAGACGTGCAAAGCTACTATCCTCCTGGCCTGTTCTTCCTCCCCCCAGCAGGACAGCAGGTCGGACTAACGTCAGCCTTCACCCCTACACGTGGACCACCAGGCCAGTTTAGGTTCTGTGTGATACGCCTTGCAAGAATCCACCCCATTGCCAGGTAATTAGGGAACAAATCAGCCTCATTGACAGGTAATTCAGCAGATAAATCAGCCTCTTTAACAGGTAATTATCTAATTAGAGAGAAATGATCATCCACTGCCAAGTAATTAAAGAGAAAATTTGGCTCATTTACAAGTAATTTGGTAGAAGAAACCTAACATTAACATGGAATTTGGGCAAGAAATCAGCGTCTTAACAGGAAATTACACAGGTAATCAGGGATAAAAAATTAGGCTCATTAACAGGTAATTTGGTAGAAGAAACCTTTCAATAACATGAATTTGGGCAAGAAATCGTCCTCTTTGAGAGGCAAATATCTAATTAGGGAGAGAGAATCATCTCATTGCCTTGTAATTAAGGGATAATCTGCTTCATTAACACGTAATTGAAGAGCAAAAATCCACCCCACTGCCAGGTAATTATGGGGGAACGTCCAGCACCTGATCTGGGACGTTCCTTTGGGCTTTTATGGTTAGGATGTCATCTCAAATCTTTCTGCTTTCAGTTTTAACAAGACTTTGAAAAGAAGTTTTGTACTGACCACCAGAACAAGACTGAACATTAAGAAAAATCGTTTCAAATAGCTCACCAAATTATTGACAATAAAAATAACTTATTTATCCTTATCAGAATAGGGCCATGTGGCCAAAAAAATTGCCTAAAATGAAAATTGCTATTTGATACTGACAATAAAAGTAATTTTTGTCTTTCTTATCAGAATAAGGCCACATGACCAAAAACTGCCTAAAATGAAAATTTCTGTTTAATATTCACATGAATATATTAAAATTACTGTTTCACATACTAGAACAGGGCTACAAAGTTATTACTAAAAGCTGCAATTTTATGTTGATCATCAGTACAGGGCTACAGAATATGGACATTGCTTTTTCCTGTTGGACCATTACAAAAGGACTACGTAAGCAAAGATGTATACTAGTTAGTAAAAACTTCACAGAAAGTTTAAATCTATCTAATTTGGACATTATACCTTAAGCTCTGCCTTTAGAGTGCTAATGCTAAACTATAAGGTTCAGTAAACTTAATTTATTTTGTCAGGGTTTAGGCTACTCTAAATATTGCTCTCTTATTCTTGGCGAATTGTTCATCCTTTATCTCCAGAATTTCTAAGAGAATGCTAAACCTCCATTCTTGAGAGTACTATCAGGCAAAAATCACCAAAATTGACATACCTTTGTGCTAAAAAAACTACACTTTCTGGGTAAAAAAAATGATCCTCAAAGATCTCAATGTGACTGACTTTCTATACAAAAATCACACTCTAGATCAAACAGAAAAGACTTTCATGGGCAGAAAACTGACGAATAAGCCCTGTCAAGTAAAGAAGTCACAAACTAACCTTCCAGGCAAGTCTCCACTTTCTGGGAAAAACCAACCCAGCTCCCAAACTAACAACTCTGTGAGCGAAAAACTCAATTTTCTGCAAAAATTTTCACCCACACTTTAACAACTTTTGAGCCAATAAATGAAAACTTTCACAGCAAAAATGTTGCTAAAAGACTTCCTGAGCAAGGGAGAGGGTACTGGAAAACTTGAAGACCAACAGATTTTCCAAGCAAAAAAAAAAAAACTCCTTAGAATCAAGAGACTCGCTTCACAAAAACCTCACACAAACTAACGCACTTTCAGGGCAAAAAAAAAAAAAAAAAAAACCGAACTGGTAACACTTTATAGGCATAAAACTTTCAAGACGAAAATTAATTTCAACTCTTACATTTTCTGAGCAAAAACCTTCCTAGTAAAAATTCTTAGGTTAAACCAACACTTTTGGGCGAAAGTTTCCTACAAAGATACAAATATTGTAGGCAAAACTTCTCCAAAAAGACACCCTTTGCAAGAAAAATATAAAAAAAAACTTTCATAATCACCCACTTTTTGGGCAAAACTCCCTGAACATAAAATTCACGAGATATAACACATTGTAACTAACTCGTGAAACCTAAGAAGAACACTCAGTAACTAACTCGTGAAACCTAAGAAGAACACTCACACTAATAGATTTTCTAATCAAGACTCTCCCAAACCAGAATGACCATCTATTTCTTGCCACAGGGAGTAGCAAACTAACAGACTGTCTAGGAAAGAAATAAGAAAAAAAATAACTGACTTATACAGCCAAAACAAACTCCCTGACAGACTTTCTTCCCAACCCTCACAACACCAAATCACGAACATAAAATACAGACTAGAAAGATTTATAAGAATAATCAAATAATATAACTGACAGACTACCAACAAACATCCCAGAGTAACAGACCCACTAACAAAAAAGTATAGCAGCTTCTTTTGGTAGAAACTCACAACCCAAGACATCTTGAAAGCCTTGGTGGTCAAGTTCACAGACTCTGTGAAGGCAAAGTCATTAAAGTTAACAGACTTCAAGGCAAAAGGACCAAGTAACAGACATGAATTAAAGCAACACACAGACACTGTAAATAAAAGTCTGTCACAGATAATAAAATTAGTCTGAGGAGAACATCACAAACTAGTTTACCCTCTCAACCCGGAGGTATTACAAAACAAAGAGACCTCCTAAAGACAAAATTACCAGAATCAGACACTCCCTGAACAAGTTCCACAGACCAATTGACTTTTTAAAAGTGAAAGTATCACACAAGAACGAACCTCTCACAAGCAAAAGTGTCACAATAAACTTCCTGCAAGCAAAATATCAAAAGAAACCAACCAAAACTTCGGACACTGAAATATGAAAGTATCACAGGCTAACATACTATCTGAAAACCGAAACTATCACGGACCAAGACACTTTCTAAAGCAAAATCTACCAGGGGCAAAGACTCCCCGAATCCTTCCTAAATCCAGGACTTGTTTCAAACACCAGCTAACATATCCTGTGCTTTAAACTTGATACTATAGATTCATATAATACTAATGATGAGGAGTCCTAATTCTGTCATTGTGCACCAAAAAGACAGTCTCAGATTATCACAAGCAAGACCTGAAGCCTGAACTCCACTCTCTGAATTACCAGTTTATCACAAGCACTAATTAAATGTCCAGCACTGGTATTCATTCCGTGTTCTTGTCATGTACCAATTTATAACAAATCTTGACATGATGTACTTTTAACAATCTTTTCTTCTTTAAATCTTTACCTGCCTGAGCACTTTTTATGAACAAAGTCAACAGCCTTGACAGGGCTCCAAACGGAAATCAGCTTGCAAAGAGAGACAGTTTATAGGAAAATGTGATGAAGAAATGAATATAAAGGAATAGAAAACAACAATGATGCACCTGATATTCAGGAGACGTCAGTAACAGAGAGCAGAAAATGAATTTGCTCCTCGCTTCAATATCTGGAGATCAGAGGATTCCACATCTGCATTACGCACACTATTCCACATTTTAGTTGTAGCCAAGATAAAACTCTTAGCAAACTCCTAGCTAGAAATTATCGAGGTTTCTTGTACACCAAAATTTACTACTTACAAACCATGAAAAACCTAAGCACAATTCTTAACATCAACTGAACTAATTCTCAGCACTGGTCCATTAACAGCAAAATTTCTATCGTTCAATTATTCCAAAACTTGACTCTCGTGGAATAACACTTTGAATCCCAAGGCATTACGAACAAGAGCTGGATTAAACCACAAACCAACATCATAAAAAAGGGACTTATTTGATCCTAAACTACATATCAGCATACTTCCTGAATGATGTTACTATATCAACACTCAGAAAACCTCTACACAAATCCACTGACACCTAGAAATGTAAGTTGGACAGCAATACAAAACCAAGGAAACTCTAGCATACATTATGGGCAGTGTCTTAACTTACCCAAGACCAGGGTACATTAACTGTAAAATCAGTTGACATTCTAGTGGCTTCTCAAAGATACATTGATTCAGTAAAGCCTGCCAAAGCCATTTCTGGAGCAAAGAAAATGCAACACTAATACATCAGAAATGTCCACAAAGCAATAAAGTAACGTCTCTAATCACATATTCTCTCAGCAACAAAATGACCCCAGACAGTACTATATCACCATTACTTTAAGCACCTCCCATCTGGGTCATACATCTCTAATTCTATGAGTCAAACACAGGGTTCAGTAAACCAGTACAACACTTTCTACAAACATTCAGAGGAAACTTTTCAGTACCTGAAGCCACAGACCAGTGGTTCTCAACCAGGGGGGAATTTCAGAGCTTCAGGGATGGGGGAATTGTGACCACAGATTGGCAGGGTCAAACTGGCTCTAGGACCACATAAAAAGCAATGTACATTGGTCTGCACCACTGAGAGGTCACGCTGGGCTTTCTCTCCGCTAGTTCGTGTTTGTGTTTGTGTTAGTATTTTGTTGCATATTTGGAATACACCTTTTGAGGCAGACCATTTTGGAAAGGGGGGTGGTGGTATTCTGACATATGGTGAAAGGGTGCATGGGGTAAAAAAAAAGGTTGAGAACCACTGCACCAAACCATTACAAAGTGACGTAAACATTTAAAAAACTGGCAATAGAGATTTCTGCATTCTCTGTAAGAAAATGACAACTAGCTTCTCCATAGCATCTAATTCATCTAAATCCTAACCAAACTGTTCATGGGATTACTTTCTATATTTATTAAGCTTTACGTTAGATATCTAACCTGATAATAAGGACAGTTATCTCGTCCTGTTAAATCATAGGGAAAACCTTTGGTTCTAAAATTCAATCTTTTGCTTTCAGTGAAATCTGATACCTCAAACAGCCTCAAAACCTCAGGATGCCTTATGGCAAGGTATTTTGTGAAATAGGCCTATAACAACCTTTCCAGTATACCAAAAGTCACATTATCACACACTAACCATTTTACAAAGGCTTCCACAAACATTCCTCCAAGATTAACACACACACACACCCGACTTTATCTAATTAACTGACGATGTTATGAACTTTGTAAAGTTTCTCACACAGAATTCTAAAGTGGCCTCAACGGTATTTATCCCTCCTTTATTTCAGGTACACGAATGAAATGGAGACCTCAAGATGAGAAGGAGTTTGAGCCACAAGCTGGTACCCCCTTTTGGAACGACGGTTATGTGTCCGAAACATAATTAAAAGTTTTGTCATACTTTTGAGCAAAAGGAGAACTTTTAACTTGCTAAATGTTCTGATAGACTTACTTTAAGGCTTTTAGCACAACCTTTAACTTTCAAAATGTCTTGAAACTATATTATCTTTCAAGACGTCTGAGAGAATATAAATGGTATCGTATTTAAAAATAACCTTGTGGACAATTTGAACGTAAACTTTTGATATATCAGCTTCTGACACAATCCAATGCAGCACCAGCAAAAACGACAAATAAATTCTCTACAAGTTAGAATTATTCCATGACATCACCAAATTCACACAAATTAGGCCAAGAAATGGTATTTGAAATAACAGAACCTAATAATAATTAAATTATAAGCGAAACGTGACAATTCAGAGTAAACAAATTCCCCCCAAAATGAGAAATTTCTTAGAAAATAATCTAAGATTATGAAGTCAAGCATATAGAGCACTTCTGCATCTCACTATATGAAGTAATTTTAGTCAGTTATCCATAATAAAAATAACCCAATTCCATAGATAAGAACCCCTGGAGACAGATCAAAATACTCCTATCAACAAATGTGCACAAGTGAATTTATACACAGCTCTAAGGAAAGAATTCTGACAGCTACAAATTCAACCTTACAGTGGCTAATACATTCGAAAATATATATACTTCATAACCACAAGTCTTTTACTTAATGTTCATCGTTTTCTACATTTTTTAATACAATATTCAGATTCTGTAACAAGACGGGGAGAAAATCTTACAAGAAATCTTAGTGAAAACAGAAAACAGATTGACAAAATGTATAAAAATCGTAGATTTTCTTACAGGTTATTCATAGAAAAAGGAACTAGCGATTGTTTTGGGGGGCCATTATACTGGTTTGATGCAAAATTCTGACAATGAAAATATACGGGGTCAGTTACCCCGTTCATAAGACACTACAGGTTAACCAATCATTTGCTGAAGTACGAAACTACAGCCATGAATGTAAGCCTATAGGCTTATCTTGGTGATAGCCTAGCCACGTCCACCTTAGGCTTACTGTACTTAACATCATTCTTTGACATTTGGGTGGTAGAACATATCTTCCCTAGACACATAGAAAACTGGAAAAGTACGAGGGAAGTGTATACGAGACTTCTTCCCATCTCGGCAATCAGTTGTCAGATTAGAAAACTTAAGCCCTTTGGGTCGGCTTCAAAGTTGGCAACCGACTGGTTTCATTACCTCCAGCTGAGGGCGCGCTCTCTCTCTCTCTCTCCTTCGGGGCATTGCAATGCTAACCCCACGGAGTCCTTTATTTTCAAGTTTTTTTCTACAATCTTTCCAGTTTTGTGTTCATACAGTGTATATATTTGTACATATAAGAAGACTTCTGTACTTCAGCTTACATCCCTTAAAAATGAGCAAAAATTCACAATTTTCTTCAAACTGTTCAGGTTTACAAGTTAATTTATAATCATTGCAGACACTGCTCTAGTTCTCACTTTGTACACAGCGCTAAAGAAAGGCTTCATTTCTCAAGTATTAAGGTCAAATGAACCTCCTAACTTTATCACATTAGAAAAACATGAAATGTTGAAAATTTACGACAAAAAAACAAGAGAATTCACTTAAATTTAGGCACTAAAGCAAATATTACACCCAAAGATTTACCTATTTCATACCCTAATCTAAGATCGTAATATCTGTGATTATGGAAACACTGAACACCCACAAACGTTTTAAGTGTGCGTTTAGAATAGGTACTTAGTATGTTCACAGGAAGAGTTTATAAGTGTGAGAATGTCAAGAGTGAGGTATTTAATCCCTGTGTCTAGAAGTAATGGAAAAAGTACCTGAAGGCACGTGAATGAGGGGAATTCAAGGGTGAAATGTGTAATGGAAAAAGCACCTTTGAAGATACATAGTGTGAATACGGGTGAATTCAAGTGTGAAATTATGCTTTAAAAGACTTTGATGAGGCACAAAAGTAAGTAAATGTGTGTGTGTGTGTGAGAGAGAGAGAGAGAGAGAGAGAGAGAGAGAGAGAGAGAGAGAGAGAGAGAGAGAGAGAGAGAATGTAATTCCTTTAAAGCAAAGTATGCAGAAATTGGTCAACAAATTGTCAGGGTTTTATTACAGCATGGAAAGTGAAAGTGTGCAATTCTGCAGCTTAGAAGTTGTACTGGAAAAATTCCCTTGAATGTGAAATGTGTGATTTCAAGCTGACAGAAATGGAAGTCTAGTCAGAATGGAAGGTTAAGAGGAAGAAATAAGAACAATGTTTCTAAGTAGTCTACAACAATATCTCGTTCCTATATCCGGCTTCTACAGATAAGACTGCACAATAGTTTTACTATCTCAGATTACGGCCAGTGGGGAAAGTCTCCACATTTAGTTTTTCTAACCTAGATTACAATATCTGCATGGTATACCATACCTAAGGAGATGCTGGATATTACAATTTTCTTGAATTATTTTGGTACCTCTAATGTATTTCCAGTAGTTTTTAAGTTTATTTCATTTTATTATCAACTAACAAAGGCACTAATTGCTTTTTCTAGCTGAATGAAGCTTCAGACTTGGTGAGAGCTGAGCAATAAGCTGAAATACAGACATTCTTGTACAGTAAAATCAATTTACAATTTGGTATTACAATCATTTTTCCATTATTCAAAATTTGAAGTTAAATTTTTAACAATAACAGTTAAATTTTCAATTATAACAGTTAACTGAACCTAGATCTGGTAAATTTAAATTCAATGGGAACTCTATGCATAATTCAATACTAAAAAAATCATTATACCTTAACTTAAAATTCTCCATATGTCAAGACACTGTTGCACTTGTTCTTCTAAAATGGACTAAACCCATAACTCAGAAATAACTTAATTTCTCAAATAACTGACGTTAGAGTCACAAGCGATTTAAGACAGACCTTCTTGAAATGTAACTACAGATCATCTCAGAATTGATTTGGGTCCTAAGCTTAGACAGAACTCTTCTGTCAAGATTTAACTTCTGAGAACTATTCTTGAGGCCAAGAGTACGTACAACAAAACTCCCTTCTGCTCGCTGTTCTACCTTTCTTACGTTAACTACTCCAATTTACAACGTCCAGGGAAAAGCAGTCCCTTTGTGAGAACCTTACATGGAAAGAGATAGGTGTGATTTGCTTGTATTGCAAAACGGTTAAAGAGAGTATTCAATTAAATAGCAACTCTCTTAATGGCTATGATGAGTCTATGCTGAGGAAGGAATTTGCCTTGTATGTCAGATGTCTGGAAAATACTTAGTGTCCTAGTGAAAAAGAAATGACTAGATCTCAAGATTAACATTAAATCAAATAAACTCTCCACATAACTGAGAATGCTTATTCATTCATCTGCCAAATATAGCCCTGTCAAACGCCCTCTGAAAGAGCACTTTCGAATTTACTTACATACCCAAGACACCATTGTTAATGATACCTAATCTCATTTAAGGCAACGCTTTGAATTTGAGCCTACTTACAGATTTATTGACCTATGATATTTTCAGAAAAACAAAATTATCCTCAAGTAATGCATTCAATATGACTGAATCATTTGCCTAAAATACCATTATCAGTATACCGAATGCCCTTTAAAGTAACAGTGAAATTTAGAGTTCACTTGTTAAATAATTTATCTATGATACATTTGACAGCAATACCAAAATGCCCTCAAAGTAACACTTTCAGTTTGGAACCTTCACGCGCAACCAGTGTCTTGAAATATGCAGAGATGCCATGAGAACAATGCTCTTGATAAGGTCCTCTCCAATGTTTACACAATTAATGAAGCATTATTGTCATTTCAAGCTTTGTAAAATAAATTCACAGAGTTTTGTTCAATCGCTTGAAAATAATGACAAGTTCTTCATCTGTCATTAATTTTGAGATAAAACTAATTAACTAAGTACTGAGGTCAATGCTTCGGGATGAGTTCTCTCTCTCTCTCTCTCTCTCTCTCTCTCTCTCTCTCTCTCTCTCTCTCTCTCTCTCTCTCTCTCTCTCTCGTATTAAACAGAGCTTTTCAATAACCTCAATTTCAGAGTAGTATAAAAACCAACGCTTATATAACATTACAATAATACGAGACCTCGGAACTATTACTAATTTTCTAAAGTAAGTCTGATACAAATCACTAAATAAACAAAATATGGACAGAACTTTCAAAAGTACACGAGAAGCTTTATTCCAAGTCCCTACTATGATAAAGCCAGTTTAATGGTACCTATATGACTCACTGAGGAAAAATAACAAATCATTTACACTTCAGCCGAAAATATTACCTATTCTATAAATGTTAATACCACACAACTATTCCTATAAAATCAGTAAAACCTATTGCTCGCAACGGTTGAACTTTTTGCTATTGACAGTTTTGAACTCCGAGAAAATGACAGAAAGTAATAATTATAACCTACCATTAATCTCATGCGACCTTCGTACCCAGGCAAGTGTGCAATGAACAATGACCCACTAAGTTGATGAAGAAACTATCCTTCAGCATATACTTGACTTCTCGATATAATATATTTAAAATGTAGCCTTGACGACCTGGTATAGTTGATGTTTTGCTAATATGAAATTCACGTATAATATCACCCAGCCTGAAATATTCTTAACTACCTGATAGATATTAAACTAATGAGAATTATAGTTACACAATGTACTATCCTGAAATGAACTACGCTCCTTGGAAATCCTAGCAAGAACATTATATGATAAAACGTGGCTGTATTGAATTCGTAATGCATTTAAATTAAGAGAGAGAGAGAGAGAGAGAGAGAGAGAGAGAGAGAGAGAGAGAGAGAGAGAGAGAGAATCGTGAAACAACCTAAGCTTATTGACAACCGATTTGAAACTTATGAATCTTATCAAAAAATAAAAGACCCTAAAGCAGACCACATAGCTAATACGCGCACAAGAAAATTATTTATGTATCCGGAGACTCTGAGCTACTTGTAACCGGTATCAAACAGGTTCAGAATCAAGCTGAAACAAAACTATGTATCCTGAAACATACACATCATTTGATAACTAATATTAAACTGATGAGAAATTTATATAGGAAATCTATGCACCCTGGAAAATGCAGAGCTGAGAGTCAATTTTATACTTGTCAGAAATGAAAATAAAACTAGCCTGAAATATTCTACTATTTGACTTACTCAGTTTATGAATCTCACGTGGAAAAATCTACGTATTCTGAAGAATACCGAAGTACCACGTAGGTACTGTTAAACTCATAAGAAAATTAAGTTAAAACTATACGTCCAGACACACTATGCTATTAAATAGCTGTCAGGGAAATTTAAGCTGAAAGTAAACGATATATATACCTATCCTTAATCTCACTGGACTATAACCTCATGTAACAAAGGCTCCTGGAGTTCCTACTCAGAAATTACAAGAAGCAAAGCTGGTCTTGGCTCAGTCTTGGGTGAACGGGCACTATTATAACCCTGGTTCTAGAACTACATAATCCTATAAATATAACCCTACCTTACTTTTAAAAATAGTCAGAGGAGACAAGATTGTCATTCTCTCTCTCTCTCTCTCTCTCTCTCTCTCTCTCTCTCTCTCTCTCTCTCTCTCTCTCTCTCTCTCTCTCTCTCTACAAAAACACGACGCTTCCCAGCATCTATGTTAATAAAGCCATTTTTTTCACATTTTGGCCCACTGTACAAATCTGGTAAATAATGACACTGTAGACGCCTCTTGAATTCCCAAGTGAGACTTGTAGAAATTTGATCATTCAAACTGTATAGTCTCCTCTTGAATTTCAAGGCGAGAGCTGTCCTGTCCTATCTTTGCTTGCAAGTTGCAGAAGACACTTCCTGAAGGAATGAGGAAGAAGTTAACGATATGCCACGTCCAGATCTTTTGGTTTACAATTTATTAAACTGAAGGATAGTTCGTTATTCCCTTTTACTGAGAGGAGGGTACATGGGACAGAGTCTTCTGAGACCCGTACGCACGTCGTAAGTCTTCTATCAAGGGCACCTTAATGAAATTAGATTTTATCTGTTCACTGCTACAGTAAATGTTGACTTGAAATTGGATTGTAATGTAAATTTCACTGAAAAAGAAAAAGGCTTCTTAGTGTAGTTTTCAGTTAGCAAAATACAGTAAAGAGTTCCCAGTATTTATCTATAGTATTATTATTATTGTTAGTGTTATTATTATTATTATTGCTAACTGTGCCTGACCATAACATTTATAAAACCATTTCAACCTTTTCACGTAATCTGGTAAGATTTTTCAGCACTGTAATATCCTGCCTCTTTCATTGGTTTGAAAATAATTTAAGTATCGCCTAACTGGCTCATTTAGTTCCAGTAGAGAGCCTTTACTCCTTCCACTACCTGGATATCTCACGGTACTTATAAAAACCACACATTCGGTATAACAACCGCAACTTATCCAAAATTACAGCGGAAATGGCAGAGAAAGTTCAATTAGTCTTACGGAGCCTCAAAAAGATAAGACTTTACGTAAAAAGACATGTGAATACTAAGATCTATATCTTCTAGTTCGCTTCAGTACTGCAAACAGGGTTACTTTATCAAAACGAATTAGCTTTCAAAATATTCCAGGGCTTTTGGGACTGATGGTGCACACGCTTCAGTTTCACTTCCAATCTCACTACTTTCATTCCGTCTTAGGCCTAGGCACAAACCTTTAAATTGCATCACACCAGTCTGAAGCTTAGACACCGTCTGAACTGCCATTTCTATCCCGCCCAAATAACACACATTCCCAAAGAAGGACATTTCGTGCGCTGCAAACACCTGCCTTCTTGAAGTGTCATACAACTTATCTGGGGCACTTTCTTCAAAATTCTTCAGTTATCCGGTTCACGAACTTGCTAGAAGTAGATCGCCTGAAGGAGTGGGAAAGAAGTTAATTAAATCATGGAAAATGGAGGTCTTTTAGGAGCAAATGTCCTAGGTATGAACCAGTAATCATGTATGCCTAGAACGTTCCAGTGGATAACCTGAGTAAAAACTACCTGAACCATTAAAGGCAGTCCCGATTTAACTCAGGTATTCCATAAATGTTGTATGGAATGTAGGAATATAGAATTTAGGTCAAAGGCCAAGCACTGGGACCTATGAGGTCATTCAGCACTGAAAGGGAAACTGAGAGTAGTAAGGCTGAGAGAAGGCAGGCTTGGAAGGTGTAACAGGAGGAAAAACATCAAAGCAGTGGGTGGAAAGTACGATGGAAGAAAGAGAATATGAAAGGAGGTACGGTAAAAGGAAAGAAATGGGTTGCAGGTAGGGGTCGAAGGAACACTGCATAGAACCTTAAGTAATGCCTACGGGGCATAAATAATGTAGTCCTGAATCAGTAACGCTGTTGTACCTCCCGTCTGATTCAGGAAAAATATGTGAATAACCCTTCCTCTGAATCACTGCTAACGGCCTTCACGTCAAAAGTTGTCCTGTAATAACGTGGTCCTGTCCCGCCATTCTGGACAAATACCCTGCTGTACACTTTAAAGGTGGTTTCAACCATTATATAAGCCTGTCTTTCAGTTCGTTAAAAATGCAGTTAAATAAGCTGTGATATCTTGAAGATTCTACAGTAAAGGCCCAAAAATTCCATAAGGGTAGTGTTTACTACAGCAGGAAGACATGTTTTTTTGTGTGTAGCAGTCAAATTTGTCAACACCCAAATGAACAGAATATCTTTTAACCAGTGATCTTTTGCAAGTAGCATGCAAGCAAATCTCTTAAGTATTTTGAATCTATGAGCTTTATGTCTAACCCTTTGAGAAATCAAGTGGACCATATAAATATGTCCCAGTTGATATTTTTTTGGTCGCAACATCGCCTTCAATACAGTTTTACATTGCCAGTGTCCACAGAGCAGCTTTCCTTATTTTGTAAAAGGAAAAAATCTGTACATCGAATTTTTCGAGCAAGTGTTCAAGGTCGACTGATTTATGATTGATTTGTGGAATTGAGGCTGCAAAGCCAAAGGCACTGAAGAGGCACTGAAGAGGCACTTTAGGCCATTCAGCGTTCAAGACAATAAAAAGAGGGAGTTGGAGTGGCTGAACAGCAAGATAGAGAGACCCAGAAAATATAGGAGACGAAATCCAAGGAACTGAAGGTGGAACTTCGTACAGTTGGACTAACAAGTAACAGTTAAAGGTGTTGGACAGTCAAAAAGGAACTAGGAATGAAGTTAAAAGTAAAAGGCTAAAACGTGGATACAACTAAGGGCCGATGGGATGCTGCAAACGCCCTTTAGTGATGTTTGCAGTGCACCACGTGAGGTACACTTGCTTCACATTTACACAAGCTTGTCACGGCTCCTTTCGACACTTTATTTGACCTCCATTACGTTCCATTTACTTCAATTCATTTAGTTCTTAGGCCCTACAGTTGCCGGCCAGCCAAAGCCTTGGCACTCACAACTTGGCACACCTGATTTCTGTGTTCCTCATTTGTGTATGATTTCAGTGGTGACTTTCCACCACAGTTCTTGAGATGCTTTACTTGCATCTGGCCTTTATCTTCCTCCTAACAGAGCCATTCGACGTCAGCCTATGTTTTTGTTCATTTTCTTCTCAGCAGCAGTAATTTTGACTGTTGCCTTCTCACATAATTGATTTAAGCTTGCAGTCTTTTGCACAAATTCCATGCGCCGTAAGTCGTCTTCTGCCTGACTGAAACAGCTTTAGACTAATCGACTTTCCGAAGTCTTCTCATTCCACTCAAGTACGTTCAGTAATGAGCCTGCAAATGAAAAATCACGGCACACACAGAAAGCAGAACTTACTCGAATAAGAATTGGTGCAACCTAAACCTTCCTTTAACGAGTTCGTCAAATTATAGTTCTTCTATGCACCGCCTGACTTTACGTAGCTTAGTATGAAATGTAAGTGACAACGATCAACGTGGGAAAGATCCCAGTGCAAACTGTATATATATATATTGCAAAATCAGTATACTGAACGGGAGATAGCAAATCAAACGTTCATTATATGGTTGAAAAGGAAGCCGGGATTGCCATGGAATCCATTTGTAAGGGCTAAGCTCTATATTACGGACCCCATGAAAACCAAGTCTTTGAAAAAAAAAAAAACAAGATTCTTCCTAAGCAGGAGGCCTTTTGAGTATAGCGTTGTCAAACATGTCAGATGACGTCACACTTATCGAAAGGTTTAATCAGTGGTTCATAATACAATAATTACTGTACGGCAGCTGCTAGGCAAAAAACTTGTGACTTTGAATGTCAGTTGGCTACAGAAAACATTGATTTCAGATTCTTACGAACTGCACATGACTATCATAAACATTGTAAGTTCCCAACAAATGAATTTATTGCGATAATATAATTAGACCCATAAATCATGAAAGCAATACCACTTTAGATTAATCCAATATCCGACTCTATTTTCTCTTCAAGAAATCTTTTGAGTAAACCAACATTTGGCTGAAATATTGGACACTAAAATGACAAACTATCTCTTCAGCTCCATCCAAATCGCTTCGAGAAATCTTGCAACAGATTAACGTTCATTATCATGATACACTAGCTTCCATTACCGAGAATTAGACTAATGCACAAATAACTGAGTATATCAGTTTTTTTATTATTCATATCTACAGTTACACTGTATGTTAACCATACGCTTCCTAATCTTTGATCAGGTCAAAGAAAGT
This sequence comes from Macrobrachium rosenbergii, assembly GCF_040412425.1. NCBI lineage: Eukaryota > Metazoa > Arthropoda > Malacostraca > Decapoda > Palaemonidae > Macrobrachium > Macrobrachium rosenbergii. The sequence goes on from NC_089764.1 coordinate 32,766,164, forward strand.
GATTTGCACATTCCTTACCAACAGGGAGTAAGTGGCCACTCGATGCTATTGTTGCAGAAAAATCGAATCCTGAAGATGCCTTGTCACGGCTCTGACGAGATCAGTTGTTCGTGACGCCCAGAGATCTGAGAAACAAGAAATGAATCATGAGTATGGTCTGGGTTGAATCTCACTTAAAACCACAGCAGAGGGATTGGACCTATCTAGTATTTGGAAGTTAATTGTCTTGAAAAATAATCCAAGCAAAGTGCGTCTTAGTCCTTCATGTTTCAGGAGCGCAGCCCTAAGAGCAGATATAGTGGGAGGGTCAAGTACTCTCACTATACAGTACAGTGCACGAGTTATGAGGGAGGATTAAATCAAGAAGCAGTTTCTTTAAAAAATACATAACTGAACTTTACTGGCAGATGTATAATGACTTGAGTGAAGGAGGTGCCATTTAGCCTATTAATATGATGGGAGATCGGAAGGTATACGTGAGCAGCAGCAACAGCTGTCTTGAAGATTCTTGAAACCTTTTAGTGATGCAACAGAAACCCCTCAAAAGCTACCAGTGGCCGGGTGATTTTCTACCTTGCCCACACTTCGTACCAGTACTTCAATAACTTCGTGTTAACAGATATAGGTTATGGCAGAGGTTACCAAACTTTTTGTTCCTCGGTACCCCTTGGGCTTTTTTATAGGGTCCCATGTACCCCTAACACTAAAAATTAAGCTTAATATTAAAAAAGAACATTTTGATATTTTAAATTTATGGAGTCTGCATGTGTAGATTACATAGGTATCTTAAATGGTGAGAACAGAAATAAAGCAATTACTAAGGTAATTTATATTTTGATCCAGCACATACAATACATACCTTTTTATTATCATCCAAAACATTCAGACCAAATGTACCCCCTGAAACGTGCAAATGTACCCCTGGGGGTACATGTACCCCCGTTTGGGAACCCCTGGGTTATGGAAATGAACAAGCGGCGGCATAAGCTGAATATCTCTATCCATAAAATTTATTGAGCCAGACAAATCAGACAATATCAGACCAGAATCAGATCATGAATGCAATAAGGTTTATAGATTAGAACAGAATCGAACAGAATATACAGAATTTAGGCCAAAGGTCAATCACTGGGACCTATGAGGTCATTCAGCGCTGAAACGGACATTGACAGTAAAAGGTTTGAAAGGTGTAACAGGAAGAAAACCTCAAAGCAGTTGCATTATGAAACAATTGTTAGAGGAAGGTTGAGGAAAGTGAGGTGGAAGAAAGGGGTTGCAACTATAGGTGCCATGGAAGGGACGCTGCATACATACATCCACGCATTACTCAAAACAATAATAGTGTCTCCTCGTGCCTATAAAATGACGCCAGATAGAGAATCCTACTGGGACAGATGAGGCTGGCGAGAAGCACTGCCATATTGTGCCTGTCACTCAACATGTAAACAAACGACTAAATCCAGCGAACGGCAGCATTCTATGACGAGATAAAGCAATGGCAAGGTGCTAAGCAAGCTCCATTTACGAAATGCCCGAGGTGCCATCGTCGACATATATTAAAAGTGTGAGAAGTTATAGTGAGAAGTAATGAGAGTGGGGGAATGATCTCAGCGCCTTCAAATATTGGTGGAACACCTTCAGTTTGGGAAGCAGGCAGACAGTGACCCCGTATGTCATTGCTCAGACCTGTGAGTTGTCCCAAAGACAGGCCTCATGCTCTTTATAGAATCATGATTGGTTACCTACATTCAGTGTGGAGCTAATGATTCTCTTTCTAACGATCATCATAGTCCTAAAAATGAATCCCTGGTGGTAAATCTTATTCCTTCGTATTCAAGGCCATTTATATAGATTTCAAGCGTTGACTGTCAGGTCATAAACCCCGCTTTAAAAATGACTAACAGAACCTATAGGCCTACAAGCAGTCACCAAAGGGTACAGTTTCCCGCTGAAACCACTTATAATAATAATAGAGGCTCAAGCACTCGTTCAGAATTTCTTCCTTAAAAGCCAATTGTTTAACAGACCCGCAATAAACCATAAATCCAGTTCCGAAACGAACAGCAGTTCTAGGAAAAAAGGGAGTCAAACTGTAATCAAGAATCAGAGCCTATGTTACAGTTTCAAAAGCGACTATAGGGGACTGTCAAATGGGAACAGCTTTCCACGGAGTACTGGATTCCGTCCACCTTCCCGAACTTACACTAACAGCATAAGCAATGGGCATTCCTGTTGAAGCATCTATAGTCAAGTTCCACAGTATTTGTCATGCTCTGGGTTTTACACCAATAATCATATCGCAAAACATACCTCCTCAGTGCTCATTAACATTAGCAATATCTAGAAGCTCAAATGGCACAAACATTCATAGTGTTGTCATTTTAAACTGCCACAGAATGAAGGAAAAACTTCCTTATTAATTTCAGCTACCATAGGAACTTCAAACTACAACAGATACACAATATTCGCTCGATTCAATCACATCATCCCAGGTGGAGGAGGAACACTTAACCGGTTTACCTTAGATCGCTGTGTAATAAAGGGAGTTAGGCTGAAGGTAAATTGATATGGTGCAGATAAGTGGTATTCTGATAATTTACTCACATTTTCATTTGTTTAGTTGTTAATTTATATGTTTTTCTAATAACTGGTCTCCTCAATCTGTATTTTCCTTCACCTCCTGTTACTTCTTTCGAGTGAACACCACACGCTTTGGAAACCTGAATTTCAAGTCAGTGGCCCCTTTGGTGGGCTTCTTCCATATGAATAGGGTTCATCTTATGAATAATAATAATAATAATAATAATAATAATAATAATAATAATAATAATAATAATAATAATAATAATAATAATAATAATAATACTGAGATGCTGTCAAAACAACGACACACTGGGAGTCGCTTAGTAAGATTGGTCTCTGCCCCTGGACTATCAAGCAACGATTGGCAGAAAGGACACCTTCACGAGGAACATCATAATTACCTTCAGGAACCACTTGTTATCCTATTTAGTGCATTTTACATGAAAGCACTTTTCCGACCTCATTTTCATAGGCAGGTATCATAGACTAATCAGAGGCACAGGATGAACAACTACACAAAATATACACAGGACGTCAAACTTAATATTCAGTATGAAATCTGAATCAGAGCTTGAATGGAACTGGGTTGGCAACAATGTTCCTGACCCTGCCCTTGCATATTTAAGGCGACACTTCTGGTACAAAGTTTAGTCTTCTTCAGTCCTGCTTAAGTTTTATTAGTGTATCCCGTCTTAAGGTTCACATTTCTATATGGGAACTGTGTACTCAACACCTTCAGTAACGTGTGTTTTTATGACAAAAATGATTTGTGCCTTTTTTGGACCTATGGAAATGTTTGTACACCCCCTCCTCCTCCTCCTCCTCCTCCTCCTCCTCCTCCTCCTCCTCCTCCTCCTCCTCCTCCTCCTCCTCCTCCCTCCTCCTCCTCCTCCTCCTCCTCCTCCTCCTCCTCCTCCTCCTCCTCCAGAAGTGTAGCGATGTCAGTAAAATAAAGAAAATTTTTCACTCAGTAAATTCCTGACTTACCTGATCTGTCGAAAGACCTTGAGAGTTGTATCGAATTTCTTCCTCGTGGGTGGACAGAAACTATTTGGAGCGCTACCCTATCTGTCGACAAAAATGATTCTACATTAATGACTTATTACAGAAAACAGTTTGGTACAAATAATCATAAGCAGGTCTAAAATAAATTTAACAAGCAATTGTATCATTTGATTCCTCAAGTCACATAGCTTTGAGGGCAAAACAGCCTCTCTCTCCTCTCTCTCTCTCTCTCTCTCTCTCTCTCTCTCTCTCTCTCTCTCTCTCTCTCTCTCTCTACACACATAACACACGACTGGCGTCGTGTAGCGTAACATCAGAAACGTTGAAATCCCCTGAAGTGACGCCAACTGCAACCGAGTAATGCTCCTGTTACCAGTTCCTGATATCAAACGCGACTGACCCTTCGGAAGGAACGCTCGTTAAGCAGTTTGTCATTTGTCCCTTCTTTCGAATGCTTCTCCAGGGCATCAAGACTTGGCGACGTTTATTTCGACCACATCACGCCCTGAATTGAAAATGTGTACAGCATTTCACATTCAAATGACAAACCTTCGTTAATGACCAAACACACTCCATAAATCCTGAACGTTTTTTTGAGTGTTTACTTGGCAGTCAAACACATTTCCCCCTCCCCACAACCCCCAGCACCCCCGCCCCCCTTCTCTTTGGATGCTAAACTTAATGTGCTCAGAATCCCGGAGTCCTCACTATATAGTGAATCAAGAGACCAGACGAGTTCATTGTCATCCGGCAGATGTTCATTTGTCAGTATTGCAGAAATGGAAGCTGGTCTCATGAACGAACGCTGGACAGCCTTTGATCAAACCTGAATGTCACTTTTGACTTACAAGCTCTACAAAACGAGCTGTGTCATAACCAACTCTAATATATTCCAATCTACGTCTCACTCTTTGTCAAGACCAAAAATCATCAAAAGATTTAAAACTGGAAACACTTCGAGTTAAAAGACTTCAGCCTGACTAAACTCTCCTCGGAAGAGTCTGACCTTTCTCTCAACACGTGAAATGTAGTATGAGCCATATGAGAACCTCCTCAAGTATATAGTATCACCTTGATTCGGCTTTGGTATACATAAACCGAGCAGAACAAGTCCAGGCACTTTGTTGGAAATAGCTGCGTTCTACTCAAAACATTGCTTTACCTGAATTACTAATTCGACTTATTGGAGTGGAATGGAATATGTAGAATCTGTAGAATTGAGGCCAAAGGCCGAGCGCTGGAACCTGTCTCATATAAATCCATTCAATAAGCAGGACAAGTTCAACGTATAGGTGACGCCAGATGACCATTACAATGAACAGTTCTTTACAATTACTGAACGCTGGAAGAGGCGACAATCGTCAACATGACAACTTTACTTGGATGCCTTCTCTCTCTCTCTCTCTCTCTCTCTCTCTCTCTCTCTCTCTCTCTCTCTCTCTCTCTCTCTCTCTCTCTCTCTCTCTCTCTCTCTCTCTCTCTGGAGTGGCCTAATCGAAAGGTAGCGTGGCTCCACCCTCATCACATCACTCCTCCCACAGGACTTAAAAAGGAACTCGATTGGTCAAGAAATCCCTTTGATGCTATTCAGGGAACCAATTGCTGTCACCCGTCCTCCCTCTCTCTCTCTCTCTCTCTCTCTCTCTCTCTCTCTCTCTCTCTCTCTCTCTCTCTCTCTCTCAGCCTCTTCATCTTCATCTGCCAAAGAGCTGCCAAACGTATAAAGTTTACATGGATAATATACATACATACATATATATAATTATATATATATATATATATATATATATATATATATATATATATATATATATATATATATATCATTATATATATACACACAATGTGTGTGTGTGTGTAATTTTAGTATAATCACGCTAACCTATTTCAGGTGCCAAATTGTACGATGACAAGCCCTATAGGTCATCCACACTTGGCTTGAGAGAGAGAGAGAGAGAGAGAGAGAGAGAGAGAGAGAGAGAGAGAGAGAGAGAGAGAGAGAGAACCATCTAGGTTATTGACGCGCAAGGAAACTTCAATAACTGGAAAGCAGATGATGATTGCGAATGAATGAGCAACTGATCAGGAACTGATCTGAACACTTTGAGCAAAGCAAATGTATCCGCAATATACTTGAACTCCTGAGATGTACCTGTGAAAACAGCCTTAGTACGGTAAGCACTGATTAGATCAGCATCAACGAACTCCAGTGCAAGGACAGAACTGCAGCAAACACTACACTCATGGACATGAGACAGCAGCCTATCCAGTGCGACAGCTTAGTCGAAGCTATTAGCTGCCACAAACCATCACACCAGTGAGAGCATTCATGGAAAAATCAAACGTACCATGAAAATTGATGAAGCTCTCTTATTCAAGCGACTGTCTGGTTGATATCCACTGCTATGGACAATGACAATTTTGATTTTGACACCAATTTGAATGATGGTTTTGACACCAATAAGATTTACCTTCAATGTCAACTCCTGGTAGCTAGGTGTTTCAGTAAATATAGACAAGTATATAAGGAGGAAAATTCATGTGATATATACAGTATACTCTGTACAAACGTTGAGCACTCGGGGCGACCATCTAGTCTACCAGAAGTTCCAGACTGGCTTTGATCCAACAAGGTCTTCAGTCAATAACTTCTCTTTCCACAGGACTTGAATGACACTGTTGCACCTCCCAGCTACAGAAGAATGCAGGCTTAGACGGAATTCAGGGGGAGGGAGGAAGGAGACTGTGCTGTATTCACACGCAAGCATTATTGCGATATTTGTTCATAAAATATTACAGGGACTTTGGCACTGGCGTTTTATTACAGAATAAACTGTAGCTATTTAGTGGATTGTGTAATATACTGTATCAAGTTTTTTTTACTTTTATGTCAAATGACCGTGTTGTGAAACAAGAATATGTTATCCCGTCAGTCAAGAATACCAAGAATACAAGTATACCCAGCATGACAAGCTTCAAGAATAGTCTCTATTCTCCCTCTCGAGAAATGGCAATATGCCTGGAAGATCGATTTCACAAGGCACCGCCCCTTCTGTCAAAGGGTTTCCAGTAAATCCATTATATAATGAAATGGTCATGTATCCTGCCGCCAGTGTGTAGTTAAACATTTCAACCTCTATTTCAACGACGGTCGGGAAAGCAGTATATCAGTTTCCATCACTGGAGACCCGACTGTCGGGAACGCAAGGCAACTTGCCTTCAATATATGGAAGACAGTTAGGAGAATAACACCAAACTACCATAAACTAATACCTCATTATATTACATTCTTGTTGGACTGAACGAGGACCTGTGGGAGGTCCTGTGAAGATACAAGTTAGAACCCAGGGCTTTCATCCTACTGCCTGGTCACTCTGGCCGCCCTCTTCCAAGAAACATTGTTCCATAAATCACTAACCTAACATACCTGGAATTTGGTCCAGTTTCCCCAGTGGAAACTGTCGGCCATTAAACCATTTCTCTGGACAGCTTTCAACTTGATGGTTCCAAACCTTCGCATCTTTATTATTATTCTGGACAGAAACCAGCTTCAGCTTCACAAAAACACTTAGATTTTACTCTTTGAAATTTTCAGAGGTTTCAGCTGAGAGAGAGAGAGAGAGAGAGAGAGAGAGAGAGAGAGAGAGAGAGAGAGAGAGAGAGAGAGAGAGAGGGGGGTAAGTCTGTTACGGGCCCTGAACCATAGGCCTACCCATCATTAACCGGTCCTGGTCGTTTTAGCCGTAAGTCACTTCGGCCGTAACATCCAAAACAATGTAAGACGTTATGTTTATGGTATTTACCATTATTATTTCATGTTTTACGTACATCCCCAAGGGGGCTGGTACTAAACACGGCGGCCATTTTGCACGTAAACGTGCTTACGGCCTAAATGACTTACGGCCGAAAAGACCCGAATGCTCATTAACCACCTCATATTTCTGGTAAAAAAAAAAAAATCTGGAAAATCCTTTTGAATAGTGTGCTGTACCATGGGTTGAGGGAAGTAATATGGAAGAAAGAGAATATGAAAGGAGGTACAGTAAAAGGAACGAAAGGGGTTGTAGCAGCTAGGGGCCCATTAAAGGCACGCTGCAAAGAACCTCAAGTAATAGCTGCAGATTCCAACCTTGGGGGACTTCACAATCTACGAGTATCTTTCGAAAATGTTCAAAATTCTCGATCCTGTGACCACAATATTCCTCTCCATAACATTCTCCAGATTCCCAAAGTTAGTTCAAACCTCCACCTCCTACAAAAGCAAGAATATGACCCAATAATGTCAGAAAAAACTACCGAGAAATGTCTCAAGATTTCCAATATAAGAAAAAAAAAACTACCTGGAAACTCCTCGTTCTTAGCGGTGTCCTTATTGCCATTTCTACTGCACCTGTATATCAAAACTACCCTTCCGTTCTCGCGTTTAGAACTACACTGAGGCTTACCGCGGCGCTGTGACAAGACAGGAATTGCTTTGACCAATCAGAGGCCTACGCCATAAACAATGTTCTAACACCTCCCTTTATTGGCTGAAATCTTTGGGTTTTGGTAAAGCGTCTTCGTAGACGATTCCTTATTGGCTGGTGAGACGAAAACCCATTTTCAGAACTTTCTATGGAGATTATTATTACCTCCAGCATTAAGTAAGAAAGTTATTAACAGGTAAATAAATGGATAGAGACACGCAAATAAAATAACTGGGAATCCTCTTAAAAATCCAGTATAATAATGATTAAAACATGTAAATATTCAGTTTGTTAATCGTTAAATGAAAACTGGACAGGAAATCTTTATTTCAGAAGATCCAGCACAAGATTGGATATGAAAGGCATCCAGATTTCTGCCTAGGGACTTCACCTCTGTGGGCATTATAAATTATTTATTATATATATATCAAATAAGCCCAAATACCCTCTGATGTATGTTGGGTGAAAAGTTAGGATAAGCCAAGCCTGACCAGCTGATGTGATTAACATGTATCATTTTCTAGCATCAGGGTTAAAACATTTTTATTTATTTAAAAGGAGCCTGTTGAATGTCCAAGGAGATGGATTGAAATCCTAATATGATATCATTAGAGGCAAGTGTGCCTACATATCGAAGAATTTATTCAAACATGAGAACTGTTTTATTTTTCAATTGTATATCTCGTGCCTCGGCACTCTGGCCAGTTTTGCAAATAGCTACAGTATATTGTCAACTCATTCTGTATATCTGTACATTGTTTCTACCTCAAGTTCTATAACACTCATTTACTTACCATACAATTAGATATAACTATTTGATTTTAAGATAAAAAATGTTGTCCCTTTTATTATGACATCCAAAGGCAACGCTCTACACTGTTAAATGTACCTTGTGATGCTTCGTTACACTAATGAAGGCCATGCGGCCAATGACCTCGCTTCCGTTGCCTTATTTCAAAATGGATACTGACGAGGCCCCTTCAGATTTTGCTTTCCTCCCCGCCCCTTTCTTCAGGCAGCAGATCGCCGAGGGCAGAATAAATGATGACGGGAATTTTGACAATTTAGACTTGGTATCGATGAGCAATTTATGATCCTCTTCAAGATGCATTTGTTAAACAGAGGAATACGAATCACATACCGTAAGACTTTGTAGTATAATGTGATTATGAAAAAAGAAAGAAAGACTGTAACTGTCAAATCAATATTCTCACTTTTCCTCACCTTGACAAACCAACATGTGATACCCCTGAAAGCAGGAAGCTCACAGGGTAGAACTTGGCAAATCATGGAAATGTTAAACATGACGAATTCTCCCTTGATGATCCCCTTTTCGCTTTTATGACGTAGGTGACTGTCAAGCTGTAAGGGTTTTTGTGTATTTTGACAGCCTTCAAATAAATAAAATTTCTTGTTACTTCCAAGTGTTACTTCTACACCTTAACTGCACCCAAACATTTGACGGATTCATTTGGGAGAAGAATCTGTAGGGCTTAAAACCTACAGTAACATTTATCACTGTTTACCTTTGCCCCTGTTGCATAATATGTGAATAACAACAAAAATAAGGACGTACTGTTTATTTAACGGTTCCTGAAAACAAGAAAAAGGACATAAGTTTTTAAATACAATCAAGGGATCCAGTTCTTCTAAATAAAGGTAACTTAGAAAATAACCTCATCTTCTTGGGTGATCTCAACTGCCGTCACTTGAACGCGCATTTTCTAAGTACTGTGATAATCTTAAGGCTAACATCATGTCATAATCCCACTAAATGTTGTGGTGCTCCTTGCTTCGGCCATTCCCCGGGTGTCATTTCCTTGACCCTACTAGCTCCTATTATATGTCAGACCTGGAAAAATTAGACAAAAAAAAAAAGAAATGTAAGGTAGGGGAAAAGAGTACAGTTAATCCTGAATGTATGAATGATACAGCTATTAAAAGATGAAGGCTTTAGCAACAGTTAAGATACATCTGGTTAGTAAGGTGAGATTCCATTACTTTTCGGTAGGGTAGAAACCAAAGCGTCAAAATGACCAGTCAATGAAAATGACCTTGACAGAGTGAAAGGTGACAGTAATTTGATTCATAACTATGTTCTGCTAGTCATAGATTGATGGTTGTATTAGTGTTCAAAGGTAAGGCAGAACAAAAAACACAACTTACATAAATACATTACAGACAGGTAGGTGATTCTGTCTTCGATAGTATGATTATTCTTTTTATATTCAGGAAAATTTAGCACCAGTAATCAAGCGCATGCAGAGATCGAACTTAAAATGACCCACAGTATGCTCCTTGATACGGATTCTTTTTAAAGACTTTACAGCCCTACCATATATAGTTTTAAATCAAATGAAGAGAATTTAAAAATAAATGCGCTTAAAGACAGTCAGATCAATTTTCCTTTGCAAAATCATAATCCAGTTGAAATAATGATATCGTCTGGCTTTTTATTTATTTAAAAACTTCGTTTAATAAAACAAAAGACACATTCTCTCCTCCACGGAAATAAATATACGTTAATTGCTTGTGATCATTTATAGCTGTACAAAAACAAACTATAGAAAGCATCGTATGTGGTTGATCTGTGCATGATTAATGTTTGCTTAATTTTCCCGTATACAAGCAACGAAAAATCATACCATCAAGGGTAGCATAAGTGTGCTTCCTTGAGCAGTATACTACTCTTACTTTGAAAATCTTTTAACCTCGTGTTGGCAACTGTACTTAATTTGTCATCGGTGGCCAGTAGCGAGAGTATCGGCTTGGTTGGAGCAAACACGCACACACACACACACACATATATATATATATATATATATACTGTATATAATATAAGGAGCCCGGAAAAACGCCAAAATGTAGAACTTTAATGCTATATTTCGGAGACCAATTGTCTCTCTCTTCAGGCAAGTATAGTGAGTGAGAAGAGTTACAGAAAAGCGGTATTTATACCAAAAGGTACAATTACTTCACTCCAGTTGACAATTTCTCTTTAATCTTCTTAATCTCTTGGAGGAAGATTTTATTTATTTCATCTGAATCCCAGGCTCCTTTTGAGAGTTCATCGTATTTCTTTGTTGAACCAAAGATTTGTTTAATCAAAGCTGATTCTACCAAAGGAGCCTGAGACTCAGATATTATAGATAAAACCTTCCTCCAAGCGATTAAGAAGATTAAAGAGAAACTGTCAACTGGAGTGACGTAACAGCTTTTCTGTAACTCTTCTCATTCAGTACTTGCCTGAAGAGAGAGACAGTTGGTCTCTGAAATATAGCATCAACTTTCTACATTTTGGCATTTTTATGGGCTCCTTTATATTAGATGGAATTCTGTTTTAACACAAAATATTCTGTACATATACATATACACATATATATACTGTGTGTATATATATATATATATATATATATATATATATATATATATATATATATATATATATATATATATATATATATATATATATATATATATATATATATATATATGTAATTGTAATAGACACAGTGCTCTCTTAACTTCCTCAAATTCTTCAGGGTTTTTTGAAACGCTTGCCACTGCAAAGCCTTAAGATCCAAGTGCAAGAAACGTGAAGAAATTCTGACGTGCGGTAGCGCACGACAATGGTACCTCGTTCCGATTAGCTGACCTGGGTTCGTTTCACGCTACCGCACATCAGAATTTCTTCATAATTCTTGTAATTGGATCTTAAGGCTTTGTAGTGACAAGCATATCCAAAAAAGCGCGAAGAATTCGAAAAAGTTAATGAGGGCATTGTGGCTATTACAATTACATATGTATCTGGTAAAAAGTGACCAATTACATATGTATCTGGTAAAAAGTGACCAATTACATATGTATCTGGTAAAAAGTGACCAATTACATATGTATCTGGTAAAAAGTGACCAATTACATATGTATCTGGTAAAAAGTGACCAATTACATATGTATCTGGTAAAAAGTGACCAATTACATATGTATCTGGTAAAAAGTGACCAATTACATATGTACTGTATCTGGTAAAAAGTGACCAATTACATATGTATCTGGTAAAAAGTGACCAATTACATATGTATCTGGTAAAAAGTGACCAATTACATATGTATCTGGTAAAAAGTGACCAATTACATATGTATCTGGTAAAAAGTGACCAATTACATATGTATCTGGTAAAAGTGACCAATTACATATGTATCTGGTAAAAGTGACCAATTACATATGTATCTGGTAAAAGTGGCCAATTACATATGTATCTGGTAAAAGTGACCAATTACGTATGTATCTGGCAAAAGTGACCAATTACATATGTATCTGGTAAAATGACCAATTACATATGTATCTGGTAAAAGTGACCAATTACATATGTATCTGGTAAAAAGACCAATTACATATGTATCTGGTAAAAGTGACCAATTACATATGTATCTGGTAAAAGTGACCAATTACATATGTATCTGGCAAAAGTGACCAATTACATATGTATCTGGTAAAAGTGACCAATTATATATGTATCTGGTAAAAGTGACCAATTACATATGTATCTGGTAAAAGTGACCAATCACATATGTATCTGGTAAAAAGTGGCCAATTACATATGTATCTGGTAAAAAGTGACCAATTACATATGTATCTGGTAAAAAGTGACCAATTACATATGTATCTGGTATAAAGTGACCAATTACATATGTATCTGGTAAAAAGTGACCAATTACATATGTATCTGGTAAAAAGTGACCAATTACATATGTATCTGGTAAAAAGTGACCAATTACATATGTATCTGGTAAAAAGTGACAAAAAAGTAATGGGTAAGGAAGACCCGGGAGAGTGCAAACAAAAATGGATTATCTTTTTTTTTAGATTTTGTGATGCAAATTGGTGCTTCAAATAAAGCTGGCCATATGCCAGCACCAGCCCCTTAAAGTCCAAGGTCGATCTTTTAGTGGCGTAATGTGTTCAAGGTGATATGAGGCCTGGTGTAGACCCGTGGGTTAGGTAGATAACACTGTAGGATTTCCTGCTCCATTTTAGCTACTGTTTTGAAATCTCTATAGGTCTTCGTGCACGTTAGTATCTAATAACATGAACCAACTGAGCATTTGCATATGACATTTGGGACTATGTTCCCTCTCAAGATAAAAACAAAGTAAGAACTAAAACCTTAAAATACTTGTGTTTAGGCCAAAGATTAAAATCCACCAAAAACTTAAATATATACGTAAAACACTTTTGATGGAATAAAATGTCTCAATTATGCACCGAGTGGAGAAAATTTCAACCATCAGTTCAACACAAATCAACACCTTTGCTACGAAGCATGTTATGACAGTTGCTAGCAATTTGTCTTTATTTAGCATGATAAAGATAAACCTCTCAAGACCTTACCCATGTACACCATATTTAACAATTTTCAAATTTTTTTTTAATAAATGCCGAATATTTTATTGGTCATATATTCCTTGCCATAAATTTTTAATGTGGTGCAAACATTTTTTTACACAAAATGCTTTCAAATGGGGTAACAATGTGAGATTTTATGGAAGAGTCCTCTGAGAAATAATGCTCATACTATTTTCCCAGATCGCATATATGAGAATTTACACAGGAAACACCAGAATTATGCAGCTGATTCGAAAATACCAAAATGCTCTTAAATGCTTTTTCTGGTTTCGTCGATACAATTTGCCTTTATAAATTTCCAACTGAAATTGCCATCAATCCCTGCTACTGTATTTAGATACAAGAAAGTATAGGGAAAAGGTAATGAAATTACGCCTATTTTAGTGTAAAATGAAGAGAAAAATACTCTCTTCAACTTTCTGGCAAGTTTATACTGAATTTGTTTTGCCACATCTTCGGTTAGTTTATCAGACAATGCTTGAACACTGATCAGTGATTATGTGAGGACAGGATAAACGAATTATTTTATAAATAAAAGGTATTTGTTTGTTTGCTAAAGACAAGTTACATGCCACTTTGCAGCTGACGTTGTGAAGTATTTTTTTATAACCTATCTTAATTTACACTTACAATACTCATAACGCTGTTGTGAGCGCTCGAAACAGCAAGTCATATTTCAGAGAGGACTCATCTCAGGCCAGGTGGGATCCCTTCCAAATCATACAAATAAATTATTTTGTCGAATGGGAAAGACTGTAGGCGACAGAGTAGTAAGAGAATTGTGTAATTATTATGTGAAATAAAGTTGATGGGAAATGAGCCCTACCATAAAGATTGTTGTACCTGGGGGAGTGTTTTCTTTCAAAAACTCACAATTCTTATCATTCGTCTGGCACCTCCATTTCACCATTATCAACAGCTTCTTGCACGTCTCTGGGACTCTGGTGCTCTATGGTGCATCCAACGCTCAGAGCAGTGCCTAATATTTCCTTGACAGTTCCTTTCAGAGTAGCAGCCATGGAACGAGGCCTCATGATCCTTGCAATGTTGATTACCTCCTCAAAAGCAACATTGCCATTGTGTTTGACGTGCTTCACCTAGTTGGGAAAATGTGTCAAGTTATAAGGCATCAAGGTATTTTAGATCTATTCGCTAACATGCAGTGCAAAGAAATAAATCCTAATATTTATTTTTGTGCTTTGCAAAACACCTGATGGTCAATATCTGAAATATTAGATACGTATATTTATTTAGAAACTCTGTTGACTGAATATCCCTGCCCAGAACAACAGGCGTGAATCAGTGCAAGCTGAACCACTGTCGAGGCAAAATACTTGACAAAAGCCCCACAGTTAAACTAAGCAGCAATAGTCGGAGAGGTTGGACAGCAAGACTGAAGAAAAGAATCTGGATTGGAGGTAAAGTACAAGTAGTGGGTACAGCTAGGGGCTAAAGGATTACCACCAACAAAGTGAAGTGCACGAACGGCACTGCCCCCTCCTATACCGTACAGTATATAGGTTTTGCTCCGGGTACAAATCTGAATATAGATTTGCTATCCCTTGGAAGAGCAGTTTATAGAGACTTGGAGAGCAATAAATTACCTTTTGATAAGTATAGAATCTTAGTATTAATTCCGATGACAATATATATTAATTCGCACACTGTAATCATAATTTATATATCGATTTAATGCGACAAAGGTTAAATGCTTATGCAAATCCAGTAATGAAATGCCTTCTACCTGTTCCAGAGTCGTTCGTCTTTATTCATTATATTCATTATGCTTCGTAATTTTTCACAGAAAACTTGACAATGTAACTGATTATTGTGTAGCTATGTATTTGAATATTCTTTTCGTGCCCTAAAAAGGCAATGATTTAAATACCAACTGCAGCTTGCGCATAATAAATTTCTAGAGACTGGGTGTAACTATGACTCTAATATGACAGGTGTATATGAACAGGAAAGCAACTGGTTATTTTTTATGGGAAACTGTGTAGGTTTTGGATAATAGGCCGCAACACGCCAGAGATCCAGTCTTACAGATAACATCATGTCACTATATTCAAGGTGATCATGAAGAAAGTATGATTTAATGAACTATTTGTGACAGAGTGGAAAAAGTTCCCTGTATAATAAATTTTGTACTTGAGCAAAGCATTAAGGAACAAACATTTTTCCCCCATATGCTCAGCTTCAAACTAAAGGTGAAACTGTAGGCCTAGTCTGATGTGCTGTTAAAGAGCCAAACAATTTATCTTGAACATAAATTACCTACTTGCTAACAATATACAATATTCAACATTACCTTCTTCCTATCTCTATGCGGTTCTTTGAGAGCACGAATGAGAAGTGCAGATGCAGAGGGAACTACTTCTACTTGGGCTTGTCGGTTCTGAATTGTCAGCTGTACTGTTACCTGCAATGAAGAAATGCAAGAGTATTAGGTATAACCAAAGCGTAAGTTAAACATCCGATTCAACATTAATTGCATCTGTCACCACGCTATATGCTTAACATCGTCTATGCTCTGGCAATCAAGCAATGCATTTAGCGTCGGAACTGTGCCACACATCAATAACGAGTCGTCCCCATTTAAGCCAAGCCAATTATCCTCACCAAACATCTGTAACTGTCCGGCTCCAGTTAGCCCTAGATCTTCCACACCTCAACCACCAGTTTTTATCACTGCCCATCAGTGATACTTGCAACCTTCGCTTTACCATGTGATACCCTAAATTCTTCAAGTGGCCTTGTTCCTCCAAGACAGAATCTGTGCATTCCGAGTAGAAACGCCACTCTCTCTGCAACTACAGGGAACTGAAGAATGAC
Source organism: Macrobrachium rosenbergii (assembly GCF_040412425.1). NCBI lineage: Eukaryota > Metazoa > Arthropoda > Malacostraca > Decapoda > Palaemonidae > Macrobrachium > Macrobrachium rosenbergii. The sequence goes on from NC_089764.1 coordinate 32,782,459, forward strand.
TACAGCCAAACTTTACCTGTTTATTACCATCACCAAAGTGGGTGTTTCAAACCTTTTATTTCATCGTATGTTCCTGAAGAGCAAAAATGGCAACCATACACATTGCTGAAATATTTTCCCACTTTACAGTAAAGGAACTGGCGAGAATGTTTTCCAAACTCAGTTTCAGAAGAAGCAAACAGTCTTCTGGTTTATATGTGGCTTTACATTTGTACAAAAATTAGTTAACTATTCAACCAGCAACCAGAAGAGAGTGGTTTCGAGTTATGATTGATAATAATAAACTGCAACCCCATCAGCAACCAGAAGAGAGTGTTTCAAGTTATTATTGATAATAATAAACTGCAACCCCATCAGCAACCAGAAGAGAGTGTTTCAAGTTATTATTGATAATAATAAACTGCAACCCCATCAGCAACCAGAAGAGAGTGTTTTCAAGTTATTATTGATAATAATAAACTGCAACCCCATCAGTAACCAGAAGAGAGTGATTCAAGTTATTATTGATAATAATAAACTGCAACCCCATCAGTAACCAGAAGAGAGTGTTTTCAAGTTATTATTGATAATAATAAACCGCAACCCCATCAGTAACCAGAAGAGAGTGTTTTCAACCCCATCAGCAACCAGAGACTGATGAATTTTATTACCTGTAATTTGGAAGGTTGCATAGTTTCCATAGATGACTTAGTGGTTTATAGTGATGGCTGGCAGACATGCCTTAAGAGTATAAGAACCTTGTTTGAGGAGTTAAGGAAAGCTGGAGTGTTAATTAATTTAAGGAAAAGTGATTTTGGCCTAGCAAAAGTTATTTATCTGGGCTGTGAGACTTGGCTTGGGCAAAATTGTTCCAAAACAGGCAAATGTCGAGGTAATATCAGCTTTCCCAGCACTTCAGAAAAGAGGGGAGTATGAAGATTCCTTGAAATGATAGGAGACTACCAATGTTTTATTAACATTTTTTCTGATATTGCCACTCCCTTGACTAATTGCAGGGTTCCTCTAACATGATTAAATAATTACAATGTAAGTCCATTGCTTAATGGTCTGGAAGTCTAGCAACTACAACGTCCCACCTGTGCAGCAAGCTAGAGGTGCAGGGTCACTTTTCCTCTGCTCCTGAATGGACCAGAAAGATGACATTTCCAGGTTGGGCAAACCTACCAGTGGGTAAATCTCCTATGTACAGAACAAACGTTTGTATGTATAGGAACACATCAAATTTTCAAAGTAATATGAATTTTTCCTAGAATACAAACCTGGGGTTCATTACATTCATGAGCCACCTCAGCCACCCTTCTCTAGTCCTGGGGTGGAAGGCAAAGTGGAGTGCAGACCAGCAGGTCAATAGGTAATTACCATGTCCAGAAGTTTGAATGGCTGTTTTCAGCTTGTGTTTGAAGCAAAATCCTATATGAAGAACTTTATATTTTTATGTTAAGAAAAATACAAATTACTTTAAGTATCTGATACGTTGCAAAAGAGATATTCTAATGCACTATTTTAGAAAAAATATCTGGTCAAAAAAAAAAAGAAAAATGTTTCAATTTGATAAATAGTTGACAACTTCTTGTTAATTAAAAATCCTACTTGAATGACAGTTATTATTAAGTATTAATACTAAAAAAACTCAACCTCTTACCTTCAAACCTTTCCATGCACCAGTCGCCTTACAAATGTCTTCGCCAACTTTTTTAGGGGAGAGACCAAGCGGACCGACTTTTGGAGCCAATGAAGATGTGGCACCAACTTCGCCTCCCACTGCTCTTAACTTCACTGCACAAACAAATAAAAGGAGACAAGATATATTTACTATTAGATACAGGAGCGCCTGTTTTACAGGAACATTCAGTTGTCTTTAAAGAAGAAATAACGATTTTTCATTAAACTCATGAACAAATTCTAGTAAGTCATATGGTATATGGTTAATTTTCAGTAATGGAAGGTAGCATATTCAACAAACCAGGCGTTATTTTAGATACATTAATTCTTTTAGTCAAATATTTAATAATAATTATCCCAAATGTTAGTGTTGTGTTGGGCTTCCCCGCTAATTAATCAGTTACCTATGTTGAAGATTTATAACCAGTGAATTTGAATCATGACTGAGATCTAAAATAACAGGGTCACACTTAAATTTTGCCTTTGAAACAGCAAATAATCGTAATGGTACTGTCACTCAAGTAGAAAATATTGGCTAAAGCCAAAATTGCTCTTCTGTGACAATACCGCAATGGTGGGGCTGAGGACAGATTCACTCAACTTTGAAATACTAAAGGTCAAAATACGATCATCACATAATGCGTCTTAATCACACCTGGGGTGATTTAAACTCGAAATATATGAAAGAATGTTAAGTTTCTTTACAATTCTATTGTAATAACATAACCCCGGATGCAACAATAACTTCATGGAAGAAGTGGTCAGTGATGGCCCTTAGAAGCAAAACACCAACTAGCCTGCACTTGTTTCTACCCGTCTGAAACAAGTGCAGACTCGAGACTAGCCTTGCTTTGTCTTGCCTTGCCTGCTCAGTCTTGCCTGCTTTACAAATCACGGGCTGCTGTTATGTGGTCGCTGTCACAAAATTTGTGGATGAGGCTCTATTGTCGTAGTGGCTTGTGTCTTGAAAATGGTGTAATTAAAACATTTAGTAAAAGATAAAATATAAGATTGAATCGCAACAATTCTTCTTCTCAGTTTGGTAAAGTTTCTATACAGGGTCGCAATTTTGGATGCGCCGCTTCCACCTACCTTTGTGGCGCGCATCTGCACTGTCGAGTCCCTTCTCTGTCAAGTCTTCCCTCAGACAATCACTCCATCTCTCTCTTGCTCTTCTTCATCTTCTACCCTGCACTTCCATCTCCATAGCATGCCCTCCAGTATGGTCCTACTCCCTTCTCAGTAGGTGTCTGTAACCATCTTAGTCTCCCCTCTGCACTTTCATAGACATTTCAGTAACCTTTACTGACCCTTCTATATACTCATTCCTAATCCTATCCTCCTTCCTGAAACACCAGACATACATCTTAACATTCTCATCTCTGCTACGTCTATTTTCTCCTCCTGTGTCTTAGTCGTACTTGCCGTTTCTGTACCATACAGCACGACTGGTTTTACTATTGCCTTATGGAACTTTCCTTTTAGTCTTAATGGCACTCTTTTGTCACACAGGATTCCAGAGGCAGCTCTCCAATTGTTTGCCTGCTTGTGTCCTATATTTTACTTCCTCAACCATTCTTCCACCTGCCTCTACTATAGACCCTAAGTATTTGAACTTGTGTACCCTATTTCCTCTCCATTCAACCTCACACTCTCCCTGCCATCCCCCTCAATGGTGGTACACACATTCTGTCTTTGACCTACTTATCCCTATTCCTCTATCTCTACCCTCTACCTCTCTAACTTCCCCTCCAAAACCTCCCTCCTCTCACCACACAGCACAGTGTCATATGAATATAATATGCTCCATGGCACTGTTTCTCTTACCTCACCCATCACGCTATCCATCACGATTTTGAAAATAAATGGGCCAAGGGCTGATCCCTGGTGTGATCCAACCCTCACCTCAAATCCTGCAGTCTCTCCAACACTGCTCCTCACCCTGGTATATACATTTCAATACATCTCCTAAATCTTAATCCACACATAAATCTATGGGACCTTCTTCTGTGAGGTGAGCTGAGACTTTGTTTTTCAAAACCTGAACGGGTTTTAATAACTTTGTTTAACATGCACTGCTACCATGCTTTGAATATCTTTTTTCCACATTTACTTTTATTTTCCATGTCTCTTTGATTTTTATCGACTTTCATGAATTTTGATTTTGCCATGTTTACTTATGTGTGTTTGGGGTTAGTAACGTGGGAGATATCCCACATTTATTTTTTTTACCTCTGTGGCTATTCTTAGGAGTTTTGTTTTTTTCCAATGTTTCCTCAGATGTATTCAATGGAGGGAAATGTGACCTATCATGACCTCGGTCGTGTTTGATTTATTTCGACTCTTTTGTTGTGGAGATTCAATTGGTGGAAGTTGATAGTGCTGTGTTATATTTTACTTGGTTATTTTTGGGTTAACAATGCTGGGATGTAGAGATTCCCATTTCATTTCTAATTGATTCCAAATCATTTGCCATGTTAGACTACTGAACAAAGTATATTTTTGTGGACAAGCATTTGTTGAAATTCCTTGGTCCAGTTAGTGACTTGGATATCGAGAGAGAGAGAGAGAGAGAGAGAGAGAGAGAGAGAGAGAGAGAGAGAGAGAGAGAGAGAGAGAGAGAGAGAGAGAAAGGAGTTGAGCAGGTGAGCTGCATGAGAGAGAGGGAATGCACTAGCTCAGTGTTCACGCTGGCCAACGCTACCGTGATTTCTTTTGAGATATAAGTTAATTATGTCATTGACCTTATTTGACCTTGTAAAAGGCCTTACACAAGGTCAGTTATCTTACATCACCAAGATTCCCTGGTAGCGATGGCCCGGCATTGGGTCAGCACATCCCTTCTCTCCCGTGAACTCCTATCACTGAATCTATCCTCAAACAAAGGCCTACTGGAATCAGACACTGAGATACAAAACTAGACTTTATTTGCAAGTTTAACGAAAGTAATTCAGCAAAAGCTACGATCATGAAATGGAGTGATTCACACCCCTTTAAATGGAAATCATGACTAGAGGAAATTCTGATTCACAATCATTCAGATTAATGATTCTAAACCAATCAATACTCGTGACGAACACCCTGGTCACCAAACAAAGTAAAGAGGTCATCATTATTCTAGACCACAATGGAGCAGGCCTGAAATTTTCATAATGAACTAAAACTAATGAATGACAACTTTGTTCTACTTTTGATAACACGGCAATATATATGTGGAATGAGCTGACAAGACTTTGTTTACAAAAGGGAATTTTTAGGGGTGATTTCTTCATCCAGGATTTTCTGTGGTCAGGTAGTGTCCTGGTCCCAAGAGTGCAGATTTTAAGAGGTTGGACTGTATAGGCCTATATATATAAATGTGTGTGTTACAGAGGGAGAGTATTAAAAAATACTAATGTAACTATCATGAAGAGTGAGAAGCATGAACTTAAGGATATGAATCAGAGAGACAGAGAAAATTGGCAGTGTTGATCAAGCGCTAAAGACAAAACAAAAATTTAACGGCTCTCGAATGACTCTTGTTGCAAGACGTAACAAGCAAACATCAGCATTCTAAAGCATAAAGGAAAAAGAGAGAGGTTACCAGAACACCTTGCAAACTGCCTGCTGTGAACTCAATGGTGAGAGAAAGAAAATGGTGAACAGGAAATGGTGATCAGAACAGTGAAAAGTGAAGCTTGTTAGAGATGGTGAACAGTGACATAGTCGACACAACTCATAAACTATGATGCCTCAAATGTCATCAGCAAAACACTATAAAAGAGAGAAAAGAGGAGAAGAAGAAGCAGTTACAGTCAGTCAGGTCTGTCAGAGGCAGTTAGAGAGACTGAGTAGATGGTTAGCGCGGCGTGTGAAAGTGTCGCCAATATCTCGGTAATCGGACGTAGAATTTTTACAGCTCTCTCATAATTTTTCAAAGTCCAAGTTTGGACTTGGAGTATTTCAGTCTTGAGTACAGCCGACTTCCCTAGGAAGCAACAAACAACCGAAAGTGGAAACTTATATTTCAAGCGGCATAATACAGAAAAACCCTATGACGTCTAACATCCTAGCAGAATTACTGTCTTTAAGTGAAACACACTTGTTCCTGAACGATAAAAGCACAAAGCCCTCGGTACATGCTACCTCAGTTGTTGGTGAAAGAAGAAAAATTATAAAAGTGGTGCCAGCTTTAGTGGGATTCAGGAAAGAAAATTTTCCAAAGAGAACATTCCAAAAAAGAGTAAGAAACGACGTGCAGAGTTTTCCACCGAAAAACCCTACTCCGCCGTATCGCCTTAACACACCACCCTGCATAGAAAACGAGAGCTAGAGAGAAGGTACGCTGACACTCACATTAAAAGAGGAGGGACATTATTTCCTACGCAAGGGAAAAGAAGAGTCAGTGAATGGTGCTGACAAAAGAAGAAAATTAGAAGAAAGAAGAAACCAGTCGAGTTAGAATTTTGAAACTGATTTGATATGATACTTCCTTTAGATATTTCATTTGAAACACAAATCTTCCACTTGAATTCAATAGACAATGAATTTTGTCAAAACTTCTTTCTTCACTTGCAAGATACTTTGACACAGACATACCAAAGAAATTGCTCACCAGTCAGTAGGATTTGCAGGTCACTTTGCACGACAGGCAATACCCTGCATGATGTCTAAGTGAGAAATAATTCCTCTCTTCACAGTAATGTCTCTCCTTGTAATAATAATTCTTCTGACAGACACACCATCACTGTCTTACACCCAAAAATGAATTCAGACTCGTTCAGCCCGATCAAAAGTTACCGTTTGCACTTAAAGAACCGACAGATGAACTGAACTTTAAGAAATGGCTTTTCTGAATTCGACGATCCCAGAAAAAGAACAAAATCTTAGCCAAAAGGAAATGTCAAGTAGAGCTGTAGAAGTAAAATGGTGTCATTTATCCAACAATAACAACGATCAGCAACAAACAGTTTTACACCGAGAGATATTCAGAGTAAAACCAATTAATAAATAAGAATGCCTTAATTCAATCAGTGGACGAAATTAGGCACTGATACTTCGTTATTATTTCCGACAGGAGATGAATCCCCTAAATTGGTTATTCAATTCTTTTATTATACATAAGGGAAGTAAGGTCTTTGCATAGTAGCAAAATTGAATAAAATAGAAGAAATCTGCGCAAAGAACACGGCACAAATTTCTCATATAATATTCCTTCACTGCGAGTCAAGCTTAGAATTGACATCACGAAAATATGGAGGGGCATCAACCTTCAGGAAGTGAAAGAGCGCCGGCAAAACAGTGAAAAATGTCACAGGGCGTGTTAGGGGTTTCGGCGGGCTGCCCATGAACCTGTGGTGTAGGTAGACAGTGACAAGTTTAAGTGTGAATGTGATAGGGACCACTGTCCTTTTCTTTGGAGCTCTCTCTCTCTCTCTCTCTCTCTCTCTATATATATATATATATATATACTGTCTATGTATGTGTGTGTGTGAAAATTGCGTAGTCTGTCCGCTGCACATCAAGCCCAATGAATATGACACTGTGCAGCATATCTGTTCGAAAGTATTTAAAGAATTAGGGGGATAAACAAAGGACCAGACGTAATATACTGAAAATTTAATCTCAGATAACCTCCCCGAATACTTCTCAGTGAGTTTTACATACACAGAGACGAGGAGAGAGAGAGAGAGAGAGAGAGAGAGAGAGAGAGAGAGAGAGAGAGAGAGAGAGAGAGAGAGAGAGAGAGAGACAGGGGGAGAGATTTACTCTATTTATAAACGCATGGTAAACGCACGAGGCCAGCGTCGTTCTAGCCAGACTCTTGTGTAAAGGCGGGCTATTCGTTTTGATTTGCTTTGTGAATGGTTACCTTAAGACTAAAAACCAAAATTGACGCTCTTGTGCCAACGGCTTAGAAACTCGCAAAGAAAAATATAGAAGGTTCTTACTTATACCCGGTTAAACCGAATAATGTAATTTGTTTATCTTCTCACTATGAAAAACGGACATTTCACATTTATTGTTTTAAACTCTCTTTTCATGGGCATTCGTCACGTGTACCTTCTCATTTGCACTGTTAGCTGCCCTTACCTCCATTTCACTCACAACTGACCTTTGCCAAAAAATGGGTGAGCCCAAGGCAAGCGCTTTAAGACTTCACGGTTACCACCACAACATTTCACCACCAACACTAACCGATTTTGATTTCGTTTGGATCAAATTTGGGAGGCATGCTGGGATCCGATGTATCCTTGCGCGGCGATCAAGTGTAGGCTGCGTGCTCGCTCTCGGACAGACGACGGGGAAAAGACCCTTCGCGTTACAGGTTTAGTCTCATACCCCCTTGAAAGTTTGCCAACAGGAGGGGTGGGCAAATCAGCCGCCAACTGAATGCCGCGCCGGGAAATACAATCTACAAATTGAACAGAACGTGATCAAGACTAATTTGCAATGCAGCGAGTGACCACTAATTATTAGCAAAAAAAATTATAGGTTGTACAGTAACCTCCTATGAAAGTGAGGAAGCGTGCTTTTCTAAAACTGGCCATTTTAAATGATCAAAACCGTGCTATCAGCTGAAGCACAGAAAATGTTCAAAATGTTTAACACATTTACGGAGCATATCTTTGTGCCCTAAAGTTGTGCACCTCTCTGAAAGCGCTTGACTCTCTTGCTTCCTTGTAAACGTTTCCCGTGGCTTCAGCTGATAATTAAAATCACCTGCATATTTGTAATTTTCAAGCACTCTCAGTATGTAAATATTCACACTGGAGACACGTGGAAACATACAGATATTCTTTAACTAAACAGTTATGCGACATGTTGGGAGAATAACATTCTGCATGTTCATTTCACTTTCATCGTTTATAGAGGTAGGAACATGGAATGTGTTACTAGCGGGTCCAGACAAATTTCATTGGTGGGGGCACCAATTTCATATATATATATATATATATATATATATATATATATATATATATATATATATATATATATATATATATATATAGACATAATCAACACACAGTCACGTGTGGACCAGAAATAAATTTCCGACTCACATCAGGATCAGAAACCCAGGTCTTTCAATTGAAAGGCAAGGGCGTTGCCCACTAGGCCATACAAGTCTAAAAGAGGTTGGAACCTGAGAGCAACTGCACCCAAGGAATTACCTGGGCAAGCTAGGCTTGTATGGCCTAGTGGGCAGCGCCCTTGCCTTCAATTGAAAGACCTGGGTTCGATCCTGAAGTGAGTCAGAAATTTAGGTGTATATTATATATATATACATGATATATTTCAGCATATTATCATTCAGTATTTAAGTAGAAAATATGAAATGGACAGCAATCGCTTGTTCTATAAGGAATTACCGAATCCATTATTATTACCATTCAGATTATTGTCATTGTTATTATTTTTTCTCAAAATTTTATTATTTCTGTAATAGATTTTTATTTTTTCCATTTTTATGTCTCATTATGTTATTATTATCTAAATCTCCAGTATAATTATTTTGTCATTATTTTTCATGGGGTGGGGGCCACGTGCCCAGGCGCCACCCCCCTGATATTCTTTAGTTTCGTGTCCCAATTTACATCATTCCCCCCTACGGTCATTCTGGGAGCTTCAATAACCTTCCCATTTGCCCGCTCACACAGCCCATTAGCCTCTGGTCTATAGGGAATAATAGTGACCTTCCGAATGCCCATTACATCCGCAAGGCACTCTAACGTCCTGTTCACAAATTCTCTCCCATTATCTGTCGTCAGCACCTCAGGAACCCCATAACAACAAATATATCCATTGAAGAATGAGACTGAAACCTCTTCCGCTGTTTTCTGCTTCGATGGAAAAATCTCTACGAACCTAGTTAATTCGTCAACAACCACAGACAGGTGCCTATGGCCATTACTAGATTCACAGAAATTGGATAACAGGTTCATATGGACCCTAGACCATGGCCTGCTGGGAATAGGAAATGACCCCAACTTACAAGAAACAACCCTCGATGGCTTACACGCATTACAAACTGAACAACCTCTCTCAAAGTCTTCCACTGACGTGAGCATGTTCTTCCAATAGAATTGCCCCCGTATATTCTGGTACGTCTTCTCAATACCCAAATGCAGATTGCCAGACCTACAGTGAACAATATCCAGAACTGTAGACACTAAACTCCTAGGAACAACTATTTGCATTGTATCACCCTTATCCTCACTATTCCTCAGTCTGTATTTAATCTTCCTAACTAATAAATTACCCTCTAATTCGAGCCCTGCAAAAGGCAACTTATAACCCTTCTTAACTAATTCCCCTCTAAGAAACGCTTTTGCGTCTGCCAAAACCTCATCCCGTTTAGATTCTACTAAACTAATATCCCAGTCCATGCAATCTCCAGATACATAACGTACATGAGAACCATCCGAATCAGAAAAACTTCTACTAAGGGCTTCTGCTACAACATTGTCTTGGCATCAGAAGCCCTGATTGTCAGGCACCACCTAGCCCTTTTAGGGGAAAGATCCGGCTTATTGAAAAGATCCAACAATGGCTTATGATCCATAAGAACCCCTACTTGATTGCCCATTAATAACATCTTAAAATGAATGGTTACGCTCGATTTCGTAGCAAAGACTCAGAAACCCTCGGTTCCTGACGCTAGGTTCGAGTCCTTCACAATCCCTTCCCTAGAAGACTTTGTAGATAATGACCCAGATGAGATGCCTCTTTGTCCTATTAGAACGCTGCGGTGCTATCTCATCCAAGAAAGAAGTGTCCAAGAACACAGTTTCTTTTTGGCTTCGTGAGATGATCAGGAGAGCATACTCCTGCTGCTGGCGAAGACAACACCAGTACCTTCCGCCCAAGAGCTCACAAAGTCGGGGGCATTCCCGAAGAACCTGTTGGTTTCTCAGGTATTGAATGTGGAGGTGTGGTCTCGACAGACCACTTTCACCCCAGTTCTACCTTCAGGACACTGCCCACAGGTCCTTGGACACTTTTTCCTTGGGATCTTTGGTGGCTGCTCAACAAGTTGTGTAGCTTACCCGGCTCCTCTAACAGGACAGGGTTGCATCTCGCCTAAGATGTTCGGTTTTGGATGCAAGAATGAATGCGGAAGTGACTGGCCTCTCCTCCTTCTCCTTGCCTCTCAACCCTCGTCTCTTCCTTTGGGCAGAGAGTGGACGGGCTGTTACACGCTGGATCTGGTGGTTAATGCAGGTAAGCCTACTTTGGGCTACTGTTCTTTTTTTCCTTCCAGGATTATAGAAGCAAACCCACTCTTTCCTCTAGCAAAGGGAGGAAGGAGATCCAGACAATAAGACTAACCCAATGCTTGTCTTTGCCTTACTGTCTCTGACTTTTAGGTTCATCCTACCCCTTTTCTGTATGAGGCCATGTTTACCTCCCTCATACAAAAAGGCCCAGAAGTCTGACAATTGATCAGGCGTTACCACACCCTGATCAATTTGTCAGAGGTAGGTTTCTCTTCCTTGCTCTATCGACCAGGAAGAGAACCCCAGGTCCAGTGAACTCCAGCCAGTTCACGAGACTCACTCAGATTCCTCCCTCCAACCAGCGAGTCTTCCTAATGTAAAGGACCGATGGTTTGTATATCGTGTAGGAACAGATTGCAGACTTTTAATGTAAATTGTATTTTTCCTAACTATACAAACCTGAGGTTGTAAAGTCCCCGCTAAGCTGGTCTTCTGTGATGAACAACCCATTTTCTATACCGCTCCTATAGGAGCCGGTCAAGCAGGATTTGCCATGCTGAACCAACCACGCTTATCTATGTAAATTTGTACCTGTTACCAACTTATTCTGTATATATGTCTCTTTTGCACATGTGTTAGAATATTGTTAGATCAGCCACTGTCCATTTTCTTTTAACTCAACTTGTATTTATCCATTGCAATTATTGTCGAGAGTAATTGACCTCAGGTCACTAAGATTCTATTGTATTCCTCTGGGTAACGTCAGTCCGCCGCTATATAAACGGCCTGCGTCCTGAATAAAGTAGCAGTAACTTTTCTCCTGCTCATTATTTAGCACCTCTTAAAAGGTCCTTTACATTACATTTTATGCCCACTTTATGCCACCCCTCAATCTGACATCTGGGACGAAAGTGGGGTTGCCACCCGCTCTGTAAAATACAGATTCGTTCTGTACTGGAGAGTGAGATGTTGCGTTCTGTACTGAACCAATACAGAATGCCATTTGTTCTGTATTTGGCTGTCTGAACATCATTAATTTTAAAATTACATGAGCATATTTTTCAGTCAATCTTGCCAGACTGCAAAATTATGCCTTTGTCAATGGTTGTCTTCGGTAAGTGTAAAGTACGCGGCATAACATGACTCATGAGCTAGTGAGCACCAAGAGGTCTGTCTAGCAGCTCTCTTACTCGACCCCCGTTGGGAATGACCAATATCCAGTCTATTTCCCTGATTCACTGAAAATTTGTATGGTGTTACTTTTCAGTGGCTATTGTAGTTTAGCAGTGGCAATAAATCCTGGATTTTATTTTGTATAGTTCTGAAGGAATAAAGTAAACTTGATGGTATACATATGTACATTATATAATTTCACTGTCTATGTCACACCATGTCATTTAGTTTTGAATTTCTATAGGCTTGTCACACTGATAACTGACAACCTGAGAAGTGATCTTCCAGTCTTCATCAAACATGAAACATGTCTTCCTTACCCTCATGTTAGCTTTACATAGGCTAGCCTCAGAATGCCCCAGCTGAAAGGGCTCGCTCCCCCGCCATAACTTTTCCTCCTTACACAACTATGTTCTGTAGTTTTCTGAGCTTGAGGTGGCAACCCGTTAACGGACTGTAGTGAACTGCCTAATAACCACCTTGTTTGAAGGTTAAACGGCCGTCTCCAGCTGCGCTGAAGTAATTCCTGATGTAAAGGACCTCAGGTCTGTAGCCTATAGTTAGGAAAAATACAATAAACTTACAAAAAATTGTGATATTACCTTGAAATTGTCATATTTGAATGAACGTCATTAATATTCTCATCGTAACACCAACTTGGCAGTGTTGGGAGATAACGTATTGATTACCACAGCAACTGTAAAATGAGAGAAAATTGGTTTAACTTGACAGTTTTGAGAGATAACGTATTGGTTACCATAGCAACTGTAAAGTGTGAGAAAACTGGTTTAATTTTACAAGCAAAATTAAGAGTTAAAATAAATTATATTAAAGTGTATCTCATTTTATAGTGAATGTGCTTTAACCGATGTCTTCTGATGTTTTTAATGTTTAAGAATAAAGTACACAAACCAAAGAAGATGCAGGCCTGTGACTGATTCAGCCAATGTCCGAATCCAGTGAACAGTTTCATTTTGTCATAACTTTTGTCAAATACTGAAAATTATTCAAGTATTTTATGTCTGGAGGATTTCGAATGTATGAATTTCATATCAAAACGTGTAAAGCTTGTCACAGAATGGTCGATGTTATGTGTCAAAATGAACCGAATGAAGTCACGCTCACAGACACAGACATGCAGAGACTGTCAGTGACAGACTCATTCTAGTAAACATTAAGAAGAAGACACCGCCTTCGATTGGGAAAACAACGCAACATGGTACAGTAGTCGTTAAACTGTTGTTTTCCACAACATAATACAGTAGATTAATTTGTTGACATGTTTTTGCAAACCTCAGTAACACAAACTCATACAGTTTATAATCTAAGGATCGAAGTTGAATGGGCTCAGTAGCCTCTGGCTTAGTCAACAGCACAGACCTCGACGCAGATTATTATTATTATTAATATTAATAATAATAATTATTGTGCAAGCTTACGTTTATCCAAGAACCTTTTTGGGGGGAAGTTAAAACATCGAATTTTACAAACTGTAACTTTGAGGTTGTTGCTGTACCGAGTGTAGCGTATTGGGGTTTGCCGAGAGTGAGGCAGTCACGACGCCCGATAGCCTGACTTTGAATCATTCTTTCGAATGAGGCAGTCACGACGCCCGATAGCCTGACTTAAAATCATTCTTTCGAATGAGGCAGTCGCGACGCCCGATAGCCTGACTTTGAATCATTCTTTCGAATGAGGCAGTCACGACGCCCGATAGCCTGACTTAAAATCATTCTTTCGAATGAGGCAGTCGCGACGCCCGATAGCCTGACTTTGAATCATTCTTTCGAATGAGGCAGTCATTCTGACTTAAAATCATTCTTTCGAATGAGGCAGTCGCGACGCCCGATAGCCTGACTTTGAATCATTCTTTCGAATGAACAGTCCCGATAGCCTGACTTAAAATCATTCTTTCGAATGGGGCAGTCACGACGCCCGATAGCCTGACTTAAAATCATTCTTTCGAATGAGGCAGTCACGACGCCCGATAGCCTGACTTAAAATCATTCTTTCGAATGGGGCAGTCACGACGCCCGATAGCCTGACTTAAAATCATTCTTTCGAATGAGGCAGTCACGACGCCCGATAGCCTGACTTAAAATCATTCTTTCGAATGAGGCAGTCTAGCCTGACTTAAAATCATTCTTTCGAATGGGGTAGTCACGGACATAGCCACTTAAAATCATTCTTTCGAATGAGGCAGTCACGACGCCCGATAGCCTGACTTAAAATCATTCTTTCGAATGAGGCAGTCACGACGCCTGATAGCCTAAAAATCATTCTTTCGAATGAGGCAGTCAACGCCTGATAGCCTGACTTAAAATCATTCTTTCGAATGAGGCACTCGATAGCCTGACTTTGAATCATTCTTTCGAATGGGGCAGTCATCCGATTCTCATTCTTTCGAATGAGGCAGTCACGACGCCCGATAGCCTGACCTAAAATCATTCATTCCTTCGAATGAGGCAGTCACGACGCCTGATTTAAAATCATTCATTCTTTCCAATGAGGCAGTCACGGCACCCGATAGCCTGACCTAAAATCATTCTTTCGAATGAGGCAGTCGCGACGCCTGATAGCCTGACTTAAAATCATTCATTCCTTCAAATGAGGCAGTCACGGCACCTGATAGCCTGACTTAAAATCATTCATTCCTTCGAATGAGGTAGTCACGGCGCCTGATAGCCTGACTTAAAATCATTCATTCTTTCGAATGAGGTAGTCACGACGCCTGATGGCCTGACTTAAAATCATTCATCCTTTCAAATGAGGCAGTCACGACGCCTGATAGCCTGACTTAAAATCATTCATTGACTGCCTGATAGCCTGACTTAAAATCATTCATTCTTTTGAATGAGGCAGTCACGACGCCTGATAGCCTGACTTAAAATCATTCATTGACTGCCTGATAGCCTGACTTAAAATCATCCATTCCTTCGAATGAGGCAGTCACGGCACCTGATAGCCTGACTTAAAATCATTCATTCCTTCGAATGAGGTAGTCACTGATAGCCTGACTTAAAATCATTCATTCCTTCGAATGAGGTAGTCACTGATGGCCTGACTTAAAATCATTCATCCTTTCAAATGAGGCAGTCAGATTTTAGCCTCTTAAAATCATTCATTGACTTTAGCCTGACTTAAAATCATTCATTCCTTCGGAGGCAGTCACGGCACCTCCTGACCTTCATTTTCTTTCAAGTTAGGCAGTCACGGCACCTGATAGCTGGACTTAAAATCATTCATTCTTTCAAGTTAGGCAGTCACGGCACCTGATAGCCTGACTTAAAATCATTCATTCTTTCAAGTTAGGCAGTCACGGCACCTGATAGCCTGACTTAAAATCATTCATTCTTTCAAATGAGGCAGTCACGGCGCCTGATAGCCTGACTTTGAATCATTCACTCATTCGAATGAGGCAGGTAAGGTGTCACCTTAGTAGCCTAGGCCAAAGGCTGTAGCCTTAGGCCTGGGCCGATGACGTTCCGGAGTTGGAAATATGATTTTCCCCTCTTTTGATTTTTCCTTTGGTTCTGACCTTCATTTTGGCCGAGGGACTGCACTGGGAAGTTGGGTTTGTGGGTGGGGGAAGACGCAGAACCGAGAAATGCAAACCTCTTAGAATACCATGTCCTGACCTAACCAGACCTGACCTTCCTAACCTCACTTAGGGTGCCTTGCCCTGACCTGGCCGGGGCGACTGGACCCTCCCAAGCAACACTGAATATCCGTCTCCTTACTCTGCATACTACCCGGGGAACTGTGTCCCTACCGGGCAGGGGGCTTTGTCTCCTGGATCTCCCCTTTGTAACCAAACATAGGCCAGTGTTAATGGATGGTATTTTAACCTAACCTAACTCAGCCACACGCTTTGCTCACCCGTGAACCCTGCCACCTGTTAACGTAATCCAAGTTACCAGGACCTTACCTACTTGTAGCTGGTGTCATTTTCAAAATGTTCAGCAAACCTTACCAGTAGAACTACAGTACAACTCTGCGTCGGGTATTACCTTAGAAATTGACTCTTTCTATAGTATTTTGGTTCCTTATCAACAGTTGCTCCTACACAATACAGTATACAAACCATTGATCCTTTACATTGGTAATTACTTACTGCGAAACTAGAAACGGCCATTAAAACTCTTGAACAAGGTGGTTAGGCAGTAACTACCGTCCAGTAGGCGGGAGTCCTGCCTGCCCAGATGTAAACATTCCAAGTTGCTTTCAGCCTTATAATAAAATAAAGTTTTAAATGTACTCACCAAGTAATTACATGATCGGAGCCCGCCCTCCTCCCCTTGCATGAACATAAGAGCATAAAACGAATTGAGCTATCCGCTGGTTTGTTTCCTCGAGTCCCGGATGGTGGCGGAACGTTGTCACCCACACTAACGATAACAGCGCCACCACGCGAATTTTGAATTTCTAAGCTGCCGTAGGTTAGGGAACCAATAGCTGTGTAATTACTTGGTAAGTATATATAAAACTTTATTTTATAAAAACGTCATTTTTATTATAAAAATGTCATATTTATACTTTTCTTAGTTATATAAAACAAAAACATGCGTCACAATACTGCCTCAGACTTCCCACATAGTCCCTGATGCTAAAGTACAAACTGCTGGCCTTCAGTATAAAGGGGACTGGTTTGTATACCTGGAAAAATACAGTTGCTTATAAAATCTGGTATATTTCACATAAAGACCCACTTTTAAACCCGATGTTTTGGCACCACTGATGGAAATTAGTCGAGGAATCAGTAAGACATTGGTTTTTACCACCTTGTAAGAGTTAACTCACTGTCACTTAATTACAGCTGGTATCATAGCACTAGTATGCATCAGTTTTGAGTGAATATTTCAATGACATGAGTAGGCAAAGCATATTTGTATGAGTTAGTCAAGTTGTAAAACACTGACATTGGTTCAAAGTTTTATGTCAAAATCTCATTTTCATTCAAGTAACTTACCAAGTAATTATATGGCTATAGTTTCAACTTGCACGGCAGCTTAAATTTTAAACATCGCAGTAGCACTTTTATTGTTTTCATGGAGGTGACTAGCCCCCACCCACTTTTGGGGAACAAGAGGAACAACGCAGCTGAAGAGCTCAATTCGTTTCTGCCAGCTTACGGCTGAACGTCGGTGGTATGAAGCGGCGTATTTTGACTTCTTATCGCTTGCTGGTGATATTTCCTCCAAGATTGGTGAAGTATTCTTACCTTTGGTAGCCTTTGAGCTAGGTCTTGCTATTTTAGGTTTTTTGAACCATTGTTTTCACTGATTATGTCGGACACTAGTTCATCTAGTATTTGGTATTGCAGCGAAGGCTGCAAGACGAGACTTACTAAAGCCTCTACGATTCCCCCACTATTTGTACCAATTGTAGAGGACTCACTTCTTCCTCTGTGAGGCACCAAGGGACCTTCTCCTATGGGCAGAGCAGAATCGGACTAAGATCATCACTTGGTTCATACTAGGCAAGTTGAACATGCTAGCGGACGAACTGAGCTGTTGCAAACGGGTCCTTCCCACAGAATGGACTCTTGATCCACTGGTATGCACCGACCTGTGGAAGCTTTAGGGAAAAGTGACCCTAAAACTGTTCGCAACATCAAGTAATCATCGCCTTTCGCTGTTCAGTTCTCCAGTCCCAGACCGTCTGGCATGGGCAACAGATGCCATGCTCCAGAATTGGTCAAACTTGGACTTATATGCATTCCCTCCATTCAGCATGGTCTTGTAAACAAATTTCTAATCCATCACAATCTGTCAATGGTTTTAGTAGCTCCATTTTGGCCTCTGAAGGAGTGGTTCCCAGACCACCTCAGGTTGCTAGTAGGCTTCCCAAGGCTACCTCCACGAAGACCAAGTCTTGTCACATAGCCTCATTTCAGAAGATTTCATCAAGGACTATCCGACAGGCTTCAGACTGTCAGGAAACTCACCAGAGCAAAAGGCTTTTCAAGACCAGCTGCAGAGGGTATTGCAAGATGTAGATGTCATTCTTCTTGCAATGTCTCCCAAGCCAAGTCTTCAGCAGCTGGTGTAGAAGCCAAAACATCTCGTCTTCTCAGACCTCTGTGACTCAGACTGCGGACTTTCTGCTTTATTTGAGATCCTCTAGAGGTCTGTCTTCCTTTACCATTAGAGGTTACAAAGCCATACTGGGTTCTGTTTTGAGACACGGGTTTGGATCTGTCGCCAAACCAGGATCTTAGTGACCTTATCAAATCTTTCAACATGTCCAAGCAGAGGAAGATGGATTTGGTCACTGAAATCTCAACGTAGTCCTGAAGTGGCTATCTGGTTCCCATTTCGAACCCCCTTCATTCCATATCATTCAGGGATCTAACTAGAAAGACCCTCTTCCTTGTTGCTTTGGCAACTGCCAAGAGGGTCAGTGAACTGCAGGCTATCGATAAAAGAATTGGATTCTCGCAAGGAGAAGTAGTCTGTTCCTTTACTCTGTTTTCTGGCCAAGATTGAGGTACCCTGCAAGTCCTGGCCCCATTCTTTTACCATAAAGAATTTTATGGAGATCCTTGGCCCAGAAGATGAGGAAAGAGCTGTTTGCCCTGTGAGAGGCTCAAGATATTACTTGGACATGACCGAGAAAACCAGAGGACCTTTTAGCAATTCTGGTGCTCTGTGAAGAATTCTTCTCGACCCCTTTCTGAGAACGCAGTGTCGTTCTTTCTAAGGGACCTAACCGAGGCACATTCGTGAATTGGATGGGACCTCTTGCCGCCTGTTAAGGTGAAAGCTCACGAGATCAGAGCAGTCGCTGCCGTGTTAGCTTTTAGACGTAATTTGTCTATCTCTTCCATTTTACAGTCCACTTCTTGGAGGCGTAAATCGATTTTCGCAACACATTATTTACGTGCAGTAGAAACAGTGTTCGAGAACTGCAGTACCTTGGGCCCGCTGTCAGTGGCTGGCATGGTATTGGCGGATGAAGCATAGGAAGAACTTCTGTCCTCTATCTCTTTGCCTTGATATAGGGTGTCAAGTCTTGAGGGATCCTGGGGGTACCTGGAGTTTGCACCAGTTTTTCGTGGATGGGTAGTGGTTTTTTATTTCAGCGTAGGTGACAGCAGTATGGTTGTTTTTATTGTGGTACTATGCCCAGGGCAAGGGCACTTAATGATGCTTTGCTAGCCATAGGACATGTCCTTTCCTGCAAAGCTCTCACCTAAAGTAGAGGTGCTTCACAGCTATACTGCCATGCCACTACAGGCTAAGATGAACACCAACCAGAGGCAGTATCTACCTGCAGTAACTCTCTTACCAGGTAAGGAAACAACAAGTATTGTGTCAGTGCTAGCAACTTTTCTATTTTAAATTCCTTACCGTTACTGAATGTTTTGGAGTAGAATATATCCCATGTCTCCCACCTCCTGTCAATGTGGGATTCAGCTATGTAATTACTTGGGAAGTTCCTTATGTGAAAATGTTATTTTCATGATAAAATTAAGTTTCTCCCAGAATCGGAGCACAATAGGGCACATATGAATTGAGCTCTTCAGCTGCGTTTCTTTTTAAAGTCACCTATACAAAAACAATAGAATCGCTACCGCAATTTTTAAAATTTAAGCTGCCACGCGAGTTGAAATTATAGCTATGTAATTACTTGGTAACTATATATGAAACTAAATTTTATGATGAAAACATTTTACCACTTGTCTTAATTTTCTATTACTAATTTATTCATTTATGTTGCATATATATATATAGCTTCTTGTTATACCTCCAGATTGTCAGTAAATCATATGGCATTTCTTAACATATACCTCTATATTGTTCTTGCAGTCTGCTGAAGTTGAAGAAACATTGAAGAGAATCCAGTCTCATAAGGGTGTTGTTGGAGTTATTGTTGTGAATGCTGAAGGTAGGTATATTTATATAAATAACTTTGTTTGTTGTCATCAGTAGATGTTTTTTCATAATAATTTCTTGGCGCTTTGAATTGCTTAGATTTAAGTAAACCCATATCCTTAATGGTAGATTCGTTGGAGTTCTGGTAGAGTCAATCCTTATGTATGGACTCATTTTTAGCATGGACACATGTCATTACCAATGAAGGGAAGGTGATTCATTGTTCACCAGGTCTCATTCCTGACAGATGGGGTTAGTTTGTACTTATAACTGTTCCTACACAAACACAAACCTGAAGTACTTTACATGGGATTTAGCTTGGGAATGCGAGCCAGAATGGCCATTTAAAAGGTAGTTCAATATCAAAACAGGTAGGGGAAGTTCCACCCACCTGTTTGTCTCCAATCCACTTCTCTTCCAGCCACCGTCGTGAGCAGACATCTATCTGAGACTCTGTCCTGACCTTTGCCATTTCTTTACCAAATAAAATTCTTGTTGAGTATTTTCCCCTGTCTTCATATTGCTTGAATTTTTGTTTGTGTGGTTTGTTGTAGTTGATAAAATGGGCCGAACCCATCAATCTAATTAGCGTTCCACCTCTCCCCCAAGGAAACCTCAGGTGTTTAGGCGCTGTCCAGAGAAGGACAGGTCCAGTAATAGGTTCCTTTCCTTGTTAGAAATGGAGTGCCATAAATGGCTGTCTAAATAGTGAGCGAGGTGTTCACCACAAAGAAGAAAAGAGAGGTCCCAATGGTGTCCCCACTCAAGTGACACTGAAACTTTCCCCATTTTCTTCCTCGGGCACTCCCACTGAATGTTTGGTAAACATTCAGAGATTTGGAGAAAGTAGTCCGATAGTTAGTAGGGGGATTTTAGAACAGTTAGCTAGATGTCACGTTGTACTGGATAGTAGTGACTGGACAGATCTAAGTAGTAGTACAGTGGAAAAGGTGCACATTGCGCAATATACACCAGCGGATCTAAGTCACAATATGGAGTGGGATATGCGGCAGTATCCCAAGACCAACAAACCAAACAAAAACTTCTTTCAGTTTTCTTCTGAAGATGGAAAGATTCAAAGTTACAATCCAAAAATAATATTGTACAACAAACCAAACAAAAACTTCTTTCAGTTTTCTTCTGAAGATGGAAAGAGAAACCCACAAGATTCTTGTGTATAACTTGTTTGCTGGTAAATATTTACATATTACTTTGATCTCGAGCACTTTCAGGTCCTAACTGTGACCCTTTTTCAAGAGATGAGGTAGTCAGGCTGGTTCAAGGCCCAGCAATCTTTTCAAGGCCCAGCAATCTTCTGGAAGATTGCTGGGCCTTGAACCTGCCTGACTACCTCATCTCTTGAAAAAGGGTCACAGTTAGGACCTGAAAGTGCTCGAGATCAAAGTAATATGTAAATATTTACCAGTAAACAAGTTATACACAAGAATCTTGTGGGTTTCTCTTTCCATTGAACAACAAATTAAGTTTTCACTCCGTAAGTTGTGTAATAAGGGAAAAAATGTTGAATTATGTTGGATCCCTGCCCATGTAGGGATTAAAGGAAATGAAGAGGCTGATAAAGCAGCTAAAGAAGCAGTCCACATGGCAAGAGCAAATGTAAACATCCCTGGTAGTGACTGTATTAGATATGTAAAAACAATCATTGTAAATAAATGGCAAAATTTATGGAATGCAGAACCTGAAAATAATAAATTGAAATGTAAAATCGAGTGTTGGAAAATGGAGTTCATCATATTAGAGAGAGAAACATGAAGTAATTCTGGCACGTCTCCAAATAGGCCATACTCGTCCGACATATTGGCACTTAATGAGCAGCCCATGTAGCCCAGCTCCCAAGTGCTCAGAGTGCAAGGTAATAATAACGATCAGACGTGTTGTGTATCCAAAATATGACCAGCAGCAACCGTCAACTTTTGGAGATATAAATCAATAAAAGGAAATTTTGTCAGAATCTTCTGCACTTTCAGTCACTCCAATTTTGATTTCCATGAAGAGATGTAATTTAGTTGATAAAATATAAATATAAATAAATGATGAAAATACAAAAATCCTTAGGTCATTTAATGAATTTTAAAAGCAAAATTTTAAAATATTACTTACTGCGATTTTATTTTTTTATGTATGTTTGGATATGTGAGTAGATGTACTTATTGTATACAGGTGTTCCAATGTGGAAGCGTATACCTTTGTGCAGTTTTTATTTTAATTTTCACTCATTCGTCATCACACCAAATGAACTACAGTATTCGGTTCCAGAGCTTGGTTAAACTACTTTAATAATAATAATAATAATGTACCCGTTTCTTTAACTGATCCTAACAAATGCAAAATTCCTATGAATTATTGTTGTGGTAGTACTAGTGATGGGTTAATTACGCCTCCCCTTACATATTAATAAAGCAAAAATATTCAGTTGGAAGAAGATTAAATAATCTGAACAAAGGTTCGGCAGAATTGGAAACTTATGATGATCCACATTCGCTTATGGGATGAAGGGCAATAATGGTGTACAATTAATGGACATTTAGCTATTGCATGTGTGTTGTTTTCATGTGCGTCATATTTTTATTGCAAGAGTTGCATCAGCGTGTTTGTGTGTTGCATCATCATTCCCATCATTTGGTATTACCAAGTCGTTTTGTGAAAGACGAAAACGGAAGTGGATAAATGTTGCATATCCTGGAATATGCATAAAGTGAGTGGTACTTTTAAGAATCTTTTTCAGTTGGTATTGTTTCTTAATTCAATGAAACGTACAGTACACAAAATAAACTACTCTCTTTCTTTCTCACCCTACAGTGTTAATGCTGTACAGTACTGTACACTAAAGTGGGTGTGTTGTACTCTAATGTATTATATATCATTTGGTAAATAATATACTGTTTATGTTAAATATCTGTAAATTTTATGACCTAAAAATGCTCAAGGTTAGGGTTAGGGGGTCAAGAGTTGTTTATATTAAATATCTAAATTTTATGACCTAAAAATGCTCAAGGTTAGGGTTAGGGGGTCAAGAGTTGTTCACAGATGTTCAATTTTTGTGGCTAGGTGGTACCAACCAGCTCCTTTAATCCCCAGAAGTTATTAGGACAATTGTACTTATAAAGTATACCTTCACTTTGTGTTTTAGAGTGACCTATATTCCAACCTAGTAGATTAGGCATCACCTGAAGCAGAAAGTATATACTATTTATTCTGTGACTGGTATAAAAACATTGGTATATGATTTCATGATGGGTACAGTGCTAAATGAGCTCTTTGTAATTTATGCTGGCATTTTTATCTACTGTCAGGAGCTTAGTGTTTGTAAAATTAACCTGCATGCTGTAAGTTCATGAAACATTTTTAACATTTTTTAGACTCTAGGCATTATGGAAGTTACACAGTGTTGCTTTATCAGGTGATGATTGTGCTGCTGTGCTGTTATTTATTTTAGTCAATTTTTATTGTATTGCAGGAATCCCAATCAAAAGCACTTTAGATAATCCAACAACTATCCAGTACACTGGATTGATTAGTGGGCTTACGGATAAGGCTCGAAGCGTTGTTCGTGATCTGGATCCAACAAATGACCTTACGTTTCTAAGAGTTCGATCAAAGAAGCACGAAATTATGATTGCCCCAGGTAAGTTCTTTTCTAAGTATTACCATAATTCCTTTTTTCTGTGGTTTTATATATGTTCCCAAGCGAACAGAATGAAGTAGCAATGTAAGAGAATTGCACCAAGTAAAATACATGGCTTCGCAAGAGCTTAGGATTTCAGTATGAAGGGTTGGTTGGCTTAGGATTTATGAGGATTTCCAGGGTGAAGGATTTTTCATAGCAGAGTTGTACCCCTATTTTCTAACCACCCTTATTCATTGGCAGTATTTGGTCTGTAATTACTGGCTTCATGATCGTATGTTTTTCACTTGTCCAGCAATTTGTTCTTTTTTCTGCCACGTCCACCTACGTTGCTTTCCATCTTTTTCTCCCTATCTGATCCCTTTGGTCACTTCTGGACATAAGAGATTTACGAAGGGTAGTCCCAGTGAATAGGCTTTAGTTTTAACTTTTGTTGGCAGAAGAGTCACTGAAATGGTAGACAGCATGGCAAAGCATATTGCATGAACCATAGCATCTTGTGAAAATATGAATTTTGCAATGAACTTTACCTCTCCATTATCAAACTTTTATTGAACTTTTCGCAAGGACGAATAAGTTTGTCACTGTATTTGTTGAGGCGGGGACACCGCCAAACTTTCGTCGAGATGCTTCCCGAACAATGAAATGTGGATTCATCAGTGAACAGCACTCGTTTCCAGTCATTTACGTCCCATTTACCGACCTTTTTAAAAAACAACTTTCGTTTCTTAATATGGGCTTCAGTTAGCTTGCTCTTCTTAGGAGCCACAACACGCTTGAATCCCAACTTGTCCGACAAGTACGTCTGTAAAGTACATACTTTATGCTTTCCTAAAATTTCATGATTTTCTTCCCTGAACTGACGAGCGCTGTGTGTGGGATGAAGCTCTGCTTCTCTTTTCAGAAGCGAGATAGATCATTCAGATAACAATGGGGGTCTCCCAGACTTCTTGGCAGGGAGGGGTACCTCTTTCCCTCTTGATGCCTTGTACCTTGCGACTATGTTCTGGAAGTGTAAATTCAAACCACTGAATGATCCTTTCACGATCATCCCTAGAAGTATAACTACCCACCATTGTGCATAAAGGCACAGGGAATGGCAACACCGAAAAAAAAAAAGGTCCTGACAGGAGCACAAACAGCAAGATACCACAGCTAATGAGGTGCTAATCCATTATTATTTGAATTTATTTCCTCAGTCAGGGACGCAGTGGAAACAACGAAACGTGCCAATTAGTCATTTTTTGTCTCAGGAAATTTTCCGTGACTGATATGGAGGATTCCTTTAAATGCTGCAAGTTTTATTTACATCCCCTGGGGGTGAAAAGACTTCCCACCGTTATCCCTACGTTAAGGCGTCGGTTGCCTGATGCACCTTCTCTGCTTTCTATCAAAGGCATCATCCTCCACCAAACCTCGTCTCCCCATATCTTCCTTCACTTTATCTCGCCATCTAATTCTCTGTCTCCCTCTCGATCTTCTTCCTCTAACAGGTTCTTCCCAAGCCCTCTTCACTCCTTCCTCGTCATCCATCCTTAACACATGCCCATACCGTCTCATTCGTGACTCTCTTATCACCTTTGTTATCTTTACTAAGCCTGCTCTTCTTCTTACTTCGTCATTTTCCAATCTCTCAAGCAGCAATATTCCTGTAATCCAAGTCAGCATTCTCATCTCTGTTCCCTCAAGCTTTACTTCCTCTTTTCTTCTGAGAGCCCATGTTTCTAATCCATACATTAACACCCATCTTATCACTGTGCTATAGATCTTGACTTTTAGCTTGATTTGCATTTTCTTATCACATACAAATTCAGCGACATCTCTCCACTTCCCCTACACCGCTTTTATCCTAGTGTCCACTTCAGCCTCACATCCTCCCTCTTGGCTTAATGTAGATACTGAGTATTTAAACTTTTCCACCTGTTTTGTAATCGAGCCTCTATCTTCCTTACTGCTCACTAAAACCTCTGTTTTATTCACATCCGCCCTTAAGCCACCCCTCTCTAAAGACTCCTGCCACTCTCCAACCCTTCTCTAGGTCCTCCTCATCTTCAGCAGTAATCACCAGATCATCGTCATACAACAACTCCCACAGCACTTCATTCCTGATCTCTTCACTCAACACATTCATGACCAGCACAAACAAAAATGGGTGTAATGCTGACCCCTGGTGTAACCCAACACTAACTTCAAAGTTTTCTGTTTTGTGTTCATTCTCTGATATATCATCTCGACCAGCCTAACCAACTTTTCTGGGGCTTTCCTCTTCCTCAGACACCAAAACATCACTTCTCTTGAGATTCTATCGTATGCTTTCTCCAGGTCTATAAATGCACAATAAAGCTCCTGGTTTCTCTCTAGCCTCTTTTTCTTGTAGCTGTCTTATTATGAAGGTGGCATCCACCGTCCCTCTTCCTCTCATGAATCCATACTGCTGTTTCCCGATCTTTACAATTTCTCTCAATCTCTCATCCAGTATCCTCTCCAAAACTTTCAATCCATTCTCTGCAAGTTTAATTCCTCTGTAGCTACCACGATCCATAACATCTCCCTTCTGCTTGTATATACAGTGAACCCCCCGTTTTCGCGGGGGATGCGTCCCCCCCCGCAAATAGCTAAAATCCGCGAATACTTAAAACCCCTCTAAAAACACTTAGAACTGCCCATTTTGACAGTTTAAACACAGAAAAACCCTGTAAAAATGCATATACCTGAGTACTTTAATAGTTTTATCACAAAAAGTGCATTTATTCATGAAAATTATATAAAAATACAGTAATTAGTGAATATTTCTCAGTGAAAAATACCGCGAACGGGCGAATTTTCTGAGAATAATGGCTAGATATGTTCTACAGAGAATGCGTGAGTCCGCGAATCATGAGAACCCGAATACGGGGGGTTTACTGTAGTTCATTTGGTGTATATACCATTAGACTCTCCTCCCAGTTCCTTGACATTTCTTCCTCTTCCCATATAGCTCTTAATAAATCCAGCATCCATTTCTCTCCTACTGTACCTAGTAATTTGATCATTTCAGTTTGGAACTCTGATGGACCTGGTGCTTTACCATTCTTCATTTCACTTAATGCTCTCTTCTTCACTTCTCTATCCTGTATCTCCATCACTGGTCCCTCCACCCTCTGTGCTTCCCCCATCTCCTCTGTCTCATTTTCAGTATTGAAAAGTTGTTCAAAATACTCTCTCCATCTCCTCTTAATGTCTTCATCCCTATACAATATATTTCCACCTCTATCCTTGATGACACCCAATGTACCCAAATCCTGTCTCTGTCTCTTCCTCAAGTTTGAAATCTTATAGATATCCTTTTCTCCTTCTCTCGTTCCCAGTCTTTCGTTCAACTGCTCTGCCGCCCTTCCGATAGCCATACCTACCCTCCTTCTCGCATCTCTTTCCTCTTCTCTGTACCGTTCCTCTGCACCCTGTGCGTGCCTTACTTTCCAGTCCGTAAATGCTTTTGATTTTCTTTTGATTCTTGCACCTCCCCATTCCCACCACCCCTTTTCTCCTCTCAACACTCCGTATCCGCTGGTTCTTCCCACCAGTGCCTCTGCTTCCCCACACATATTTCAAGTCTGCCCACACACACACACACACACACACACACACATATATATATATATATATATATATATATATATATATATATATATATATATATATATATATATATATATATATATATATATATATATATATATATATATATATATATATATGTCTATATCTATGTGTGTTTGTATGTATAGATACCTTGACATGTTTTAAATTCAGAAGTATTAGGTTACAAATATCATTTAATATTTAGTTGACTATACCTCAAGAATAACGTAAACTCAGTGGGAGTTATAATTGATCATTATTTCTTGGACAACAGTTCATATACTACAGATGAATGATATATAGTGCACTAATTTTGTTAATTTGTTTAAAAATAACTTCTGAGAAAACGTTTAATTAAGACAGATATGCAGAATATTAATACTGCCGTTTTATTCTTTTTACTCCACAGATAAAGAGTATATGCTTATAGTAGTCCAGAACACCAGTGAGTAAGAAAGGTGCTTGTTGTAACTGGTTTACACGAAAATGATTTCGTGTAGACTCATTTCCAATAATCATTGACTAATGTTACTTATGTTTCACATAAAAGTTTTATTGATTTGAATTTTATTTCAATACCAAATATAACACCTCCGTCTTTCATTTGCTTCTTTGATTTGCCCCAGTAGCACAAATGCTAAAAAGTTGGCATGAGTGATACCGTTAATTTGCACAGTAGTAGTTCTGGAATAGTTTTATTCCAAAAGAGATGGTACCTGTTATAGGGTAACAGTTTTGGCAGAGTAATGAATATGATGCAAAGGCATGCAGAATTTACAGTTTGCAAAGAGCATTTTGGAATAATTAAAAATACAGGATAAAATCTTTTCCTGTTCTTCATAGCTCACCCCTGAGTCAAGTCACGGTTCAAGATATTTTTTTCACTGTACTATTTTGACATGAAAATTACATGGTAGGCCCCTCTAAATTGAAAATGCTGTGTGTGTGTTCCATTAGGGAATTAAATTCCTTCCCCGTAGTGTTCCAATAGCTGGCTGAGCTGGCAGTAATTGGATTAGGATCCTGAGCTCGGGTAAGAATACCTGCTTTCTTGTCGTGCATTGCATCTTCAGCTGAAAACCGCAATGGATAGAGTCGACAGACCATAAACCCAAGAGGGCTCTAAATGGAAATCAACCTGCAGAGACAGATAAATTAAAGGAAAAGATAAATAATTAAATGTGAGGGAATAGGAAATAATATTGATTCACCTGAATTCAGGAGACTTAGGCAGGAGATCAGAGCACTTCCATCTGCACCAGGCAAACTAATCCATATTTTAGTTGTAGCCAAAATAAAACTCCTAGGAAACTGAATGGCATTAAACCTGATATTAGAAAATGATAGACTGTTTCCAGAAGCAGCCTTTGCAGTGTTGCCAGCAAAGTCAGTTAGGGTCAGAAAAAGAAGAGTGTGGGAGGTGTTTATCACTGTAGTATGTTTTATGAACTCACTTCACATCAGTGCCACAAGTCGGCGTTAAGAGTTGGCAAAATAAATTTGACTAATGACAATTTTATCAAAGAGCTTGAGATGAGAGTAAGCACACAAACCACTCCAAACAAGGAAGAAGAGTTGAAACACTCGGATATAATAATTTCATCACAAAGCAGCCAAAAACATTTCTGCAAGATACCAACTTTTTGAGAAACAGAGGAAGTAGTATTGCGTACATGCTTCTCAAAGTCAGTTTCTTATCAAAAGTTACACCTAAAATCTTGAAAGAGTCACAGACATATCTATGTAAATCAAGCTGCAAAAGTGTTCTGTATTGACTCACTATTATAGTTTGAGTTTAATAAGGGTTAAGCTTCACGCCCCAAAGCCTACCTCGTTCATGAATATGTGCCAGAGCTCTACTCAAAGATTCTGCAACAGCAAACCTAAGGTAGTTTGTCGTGTGCAGCTAATTTGTTCTATAAACCCTGCCACATGTCATTATTATAGATATGATAGCAAAGGTCCAGGAACACTACGTTGGGGAACAACTGCAAAGTTTCTCTTGAGTAAAAGATCCATCAATTCCCATTAATCTTAGCTTGTGGACAGGTGCTTTATGATTCACATGGTCAAAGGCTATACCAGACAATAAACTGACCATGTGTGCCTCTTCACTGTCATCAAGAGCACTCTGCAAGATGGTAGACATTAACAAAGAGTATGTCGTTTAACAGTACTTCACAGACACCAAGACTTTTTAAGACCCAAACTGTAATGCTGATTGCAGGTTATTATCCTCACAAACATACAAAGACACTTGGGAGCAGTTTCTCAAAAACCTTTTGATAAAACATGGCTACATGAAATCAGCCTACATTCTGAGGGGTATGCGGACAGACTTAGTCCCTTAGGTAAGTGCAGTAATGTTTCCCCTCCTCCAAACTGAAGGAAAACTTACTGCCTTGTAGGTTTACACCTTTTCAGGTAAAGGCTAGATTCACAATAAAAAATTGAGATTTTGTTCAGGAAGGGCCACCAGAAATCCTTGACACAGGGCTGATAGATGAGATTAAGGTCTTGAGTTCTGTTTCCTTTGTTAAACTCTGGGCTCCTGATGGATGACCGTAGTTCAAACCAGCGGCCGGTGGCAGGGGTCACAGGCCGTATCCAGGTAAGAACTGTAACTACAGGGAACTGGATATCCTTTAGTATCATAGCCCATGAATCCTCCTTGGATTCTGAGATGTGAATGGATATTCACAGATTAAAAATAGCCCCGTCCCAGGCATATAAATGTTAAGGGTGAATTTGGAAAGGTGAAACTGGAACATAAAAACCCTGAATCAAATTGAAAAAATTAAATAGAGTATTAACCAAAAGGTATGGACTGGACATGATAGCTGTTTGTACATCAAGATGCAAAGGAGGGCTTAATTTCTGTATTTACTCAGGATGAGCAAATGAAATTGGTAATGATGGAGTAAGTATGATCCTACAATCAAATGCCAAAACAGTACTGATTAACTGGAGAGCAGTAAGCGGCGGGTTATTGCTGACAAGATTTAAATGAAAATGGGCAGTAAGTATTATCGTGTGGAATCTGAAGAAATAAAAGACGAATTTTAGACATAAAAGAAGAATGTTATAACTGAAATACCAGAAAGAGGTATGAAAATTGTTGTGGGTGATATGAATAAAAAGAAGAATGTTATAACTGAAACTAGAACAAGATGCAATTTAAAGTTGTTCCTACACAAATACAAACCTTTGTTGTTTTGCATAGGTGATATGAATATAAAATTAATATCAACAGTGTAAGAAGTGCGCTTGCCAATCGCTTCGCGAAACACGTGCTTAATGAACAAGCCCGCCCAACAGTAGAGTAAAAAGCCGAATTTCTAGTCTTGGTCCGTCGTTTTGTTTTGTTTGAAAACAGTTTTATTGCCACATACACATTTCTAGTTTATTATACAGATTAAAGTAGTCACACTCTCCTCTTTACACATTGCTAACGTTAAGTCTAATGCCCTTCTTCCATCAAAATGACGAACCACACAGAACCTAAGTTCTTTACTGCTGTGAGTAACCTGCTACGAGACGCTTCAGACCAAGCACACCGAGACCTCGTCGAGTCTCATAGCCTTTCTGCTTATGAAGAAACGCTTGATAGAATAAAATGCGGATGAGAAAGTACTTAAAGATGCGTACGTCCAGTCATTAGTAACTATTGACCCCGAAGTCGAAAGTGAAGTTAGGAAAGTCTTAGACCACGCTTGTAAGGCCATAACCTTGATTGTTGACAGAATAGGTTCCCTGTCGAGCTCTGTTCGACCGAAGAAAGAATTGCCACGATTTCAGGAGATTCCCTTGCCCACCTTCAGTGGGGAGAGAAGCGAATATAGCAATTTCATAGAATTGTTTGATGTGCTAGTTCACGATCGACCTGATTTAGACGATGTGACTAGATTTACTTATCTAACTGGATCGTTGAAACGATAGCCCCTCAGACTGATTAGCAGCTGTTGAGAGCGAGCTATGGTGACGCGCACCAAGCCTTGGTCTTGTTGCATCGTAAGTTAGTGAACTTATTGTGCCTAAGTGTGATCATGAGGATTTGCGGAAGTTCAGAGTTGAAGTTGCTGCCCTTACCGAACAAATTAAGCGGCTTAGCGGGGCTGCATATGTTACTTAGCCTTTTGTGTCGGAAACTATCAAAAGGTGACGTGTATCGTCGCATTACTGATCATCTGAGAAAGTGTGACTTTATTCTTGACGAAATGTATTCTGCTATCGATTACATAATTCGCTCATGTGAGAATGATGCCCTCCAGAAGTGAGAAGATCTTTCAGCTGATGTTCAAACTGAAACTGTACGCTCGAGAATTGCCCATTCTGTAACTGTAATCACAGCGTATCAATGTACCAAATTTTCCTGCGCTGCCGCCTAAAAGCGCCAGCCCATACTCAATCGCAGATGTTTTAATTGCTTAGCTACAGGGCATGCGAGTCATCAATGCCCCAGTAGACGAACTTGTAAACTCTAATGAAAGGCATCACCGCCTCATTTGTGAAGGGAGTGGCAGCGATAGATCGTCTCACAATGTGTTCTAGGGAAACCGTTCTAACCACAAACAACCGTCACCCCTGAATCCTCCCTAGGAAAATATGTGAATCGAACTCGATCGACCGTTGTAGCCAGTTCCGATCCTAGTGATCAAAATAAAAGTAAATGAAAAACCTTCCACCAGTACGAAAACTGTAAAGAACGAACCAACTGCTGAATTACCCACCACCTTGTTACCCATCGCTACAGTAGTTATGAATCAGAAACAACCAATTACTACCAGGATGATTTTGGATACTGGTAACAAGAGGAGCTTTATTTCAACATCATTGGCTCGTAAATTGAAAGAAAGTAATAAGAAAGGTAAGGTTAAATTTAGCCCCCTTTGCTTCTCAATCAGTCGCGGGAGAATACGAGATAGTTGGTGGTAGAATTCATCTGGGAAAATTAGTTGCTCACGGTCATGTTGATACCCCCATTCATAATTTGGGATTAGTAAACGTCAAAAAACAACTGGAAGGTAAGGGATATACAATAGCTGATAGTGAAGCAAAAAGTGATTTGTTGAAGGACATCAATCTTCTCACCGGAGCAGATTATTTTGGTTATTTTGTGACTGGAATGGAAAAGGTAGATGGTGTAAATTTGTTCTTTACTCATAATGGCGTAGCCCCCTACGGGAAAACAGGTGCAGCAGAGCGTAGTGAAGATGCAATTGGTTTATCAGGTTGGCTTACCCTTCAAAGGGACGCAGCGTCCCAGCAACAATTACAGTAATGCTGCCGCGCAGCTTAGTGCTTTAGAAAAGCAGTTTCAGAGAGGTGTACCAGCGAGTCCTTGATACTTATTTGAGCTCAGGCTTCATTGAAGAAGTTTCTGAACCCCGAAACGATGGATATTTTATACCTCACTTTGGCATGAGTAAAGAGCGTACCACAACTCCGTTGCGCAGTGTTTTCAATGCATCTTCCAAGCGTAAGGGCGAATTGTCCCTAAATGATTGCCTATATGCTGGCCCGAATTTAGTCGAGTTTCTTTATAATTTGCCGTTGAGGTTCCGAACGAACCCCTTATGCTGTCATCAGTGATATCAGTAAGGCCTTTCTTTGAGTCCTACTACACCCGCAGATCGTAAGTACGTACAATTCCTTTGGCGACAGGAGCCTGGTAAAACGGCAACCTACGCCTTCAGAGTGGTGGTTTTTGGTGTCACCGCCAGTCTGTAACTCGGGCTACGGTGGAGAATGTACAGTGTTCAAGGATGATGTAAACTCATCGCTAATGATCATATTTGTTCCTTTTTTTTAATTGAAATGTTGACCATGTAAGGTATTGAATATTTTAGTAAGGTAGTGCTTTATTGTATTGAAGAACGTCTCAACAGGACTGAGGCAATTTAGTTGATAATTGTTGTTGCACAGATTAAGAATAGCCACTCAAACTTTTTTTTATTGCAGTTTATTGTCACATTTGACCCAGCTGCAACAGGGCCCGATTGGAGTTGGGCCAAGCATGGAAACACCCCCTCCCCCCTTTTTTTCTTCTTTCTTCATTGAGAGTTAGTAGTTGTATATAGATTTAGTGCCTATCATATGAGCCACAATGATGCATACAATGATATACGTAAAGAATCTGAAATATCAACAAGTACCATATATGACGTGATTAATGTACTCATGAAGAGAGAAACACAAGATCCCTCACAGGTCAAAAAACCGCTAAAAGCCTTATGGCCTGTCCACACTATCGGGCATGCCCGACGGGCACTTCCAGCTGTTTATACTTTCTCTCGCTTCTGAAGCAGTGTTACCACACAATTGCATCGTTCTGGCTCCATACTCAGTCGGTCTGTGTAGTGGGACGGGTTATGGGAACAGTGTTTGCCCGTCGGGCAGTGCCCGCTAGTGTGGACAGGGCTTTACATAACAACACCACAAGGCTCCCTTTGCGATTTCCAAATTACAGGGAGATCATATCTCTCAGCCCAATTCATCGCTAACGAGCATGGTGAATAGTACCTCAATTAAGTACCTCCACTTGCTGAGCAGTCCCTGTAGACATGAACTCAGATCTGTGAGATACGACGAGAGGTACTCACGGGTTGATTTTCAAATCTTAGAGGACCGCTATATGTTACCTCGTTTCAATAAGTTACTTGCGTAACCTTGAAGTATGAACACAGTACAAGTTTATCAGATCAAATTACATTCACCATTCATAAAAACTGAAACAGGAAAAATGAAATAAAATGGAGGGATGCTGAAACGCACTTGTTAAATTTAATTTAATAACTGAAGGTTAAACATATCAAAGAGCAATTATATACGAGACAAACTAAAATTAATTACTCAGAGGGAATTACAGCTCAATGGCATTCAAATAAACCAGGTTACAACAAAGTTCAAAGGATGGGGGCTGTCACCCTTTCTGAGTCCACACACACAACACTAGATAACAGATGTGCTCAAAAGTTGAGCCGAGAAGCTGTACATTCCGTCCTGTATTCGGGTTTTGTTGGGAAAGAAAGATAAGTTATACAATTACCACAAATACAGAACTGACTTACTAAAGTTTACATGAACACAAGAAACTTCCAGATAATTCCTAAGTTCGTTGTCAAAAATAAACTCCAGATATAATACTGTGGAATGTCAGAGGGTGTAAGGTTGTAGAAGAGAACGAGACCGGTTTTTCCCGCCGGAGGGAGACGCCAACCTTCCCTCCGGCGGGAAAAACCGGTCTCGTTCTCTTCTACAGTCTTACATACGCATCTAACATCCTACAGAGGGTAAACAATTACCCTTCTTGTCCACTCTCCCGGACTCTTGACCTCTCCTAATTGCTTCACTGGCGAGGGGTACAAACAAGATCTAATAACGCTTTCAACTATCACCATATGTGATATGTGCAATACATTCACTAAGAGTTATTTCATATATGAAAATGAATTATTATAACTAAAACAGTACTCTAGACTTCATGCTAGAATCATAGTATACATCAGGCATAATAATGTAAGAGAGTCATTCTCGAATAGATGGGGTTCTTTCACCCTTATTATAGCATGCGATATAGACGTACACATTTCTAATTTCTTACTAGATAGACGATACTAATAACTCTACAATAAGAGATAGGTAGCATGGAAACAAGTGAATACAAAAAAGAATCAGAAAAAATTATTGTGTGAGGAATTTCTCACAGCCAACACTACGTGATGTTAGAAGCAACATCGATGACTGCTTATGACGTAGGCTATAATTTAGACATGAAAGTTTAGTTTTCCCAAATGCTAACTGGTCGAAGCTTTCTCCCCATAGCTTGATATATGCATTTCTGTTGATACCTTAGGATATGTACCACGAATGTGAACTCAATATCCATATGCAAATTCTTTCAGTGACACACTACCCATAGCATAATCCGAAGAAGTAATTTGCCCTACAAAGCTAGAAGGTTCTCTTCTTAACCCTCCTACTCTGGTAACGCCTTCGCAAGCTACATTAAACTATGTCACTGCCTATCGCAGGAGGTACTGCAGGCATTGGATTGGAATCCATACAGATTTTTCAGCCTTAGAAACAAAACCTGAATTGAGTAAATTGTTTCATTTCTTCGTGCATCGAACAGTCGACTCCTGAGTTCGAGAACAGCCGAATCTGGCATTTAAAAGCAGAAACACTTTTTTAAAAATTTTTATATATATTTTTTTAAGTTCCCGTAATCTCGGTAATATTATACTGTAATCTTTGACGAAATTGTGAGCTAAGTCAGTGCAGAACTTAAAGAGGCAGTTTCACAACACCTGTGCACAGGTGATACCAATAAGAACAAGAACAAATGTGCTGCCATTAACTGTCATAAGCAGATACACAGGAGATGCACTAAATGTAATTTTGGCTAATGTAGATAAGACTTCATTATCTCTGACATTGCACAGGATTCACTGAAGAAAAATGAAGTACTTGACATACAAAAACTACACGAAAGACAAAAACGAAAACCTTTAACTGCTGAATACAGCATTACAAAAAAAAGAAATGTTATGCTACTGTATATTTGGAAGAGAAGAAACATGAAATCATTAAAAACCCACCCACTAAAAACTGAGGCGCCGTTGGAAAGGAAGCACACTTCTACTACAACTAAAACGTCACCACTTGCGTCCTGTCAAAAGGGGGCCAAATCCACCTTTTTTCTTATTGAGTTCATCACTTAGACATATTTGCCTTTTAGATATTAATATCCAAATGGCTTCGTCAGGTGAGTTTTGGGTAGACATTAGCTTCAAATTGACTTTTCCTACAGTATTTTGTTTGGTTATCAAGACTGTACCGTTACATTTTGTCGGTTAATTGGAGGCCTGATTAACCTCAGAACCGATTATGTTCTCGTATGGTGGCCATCTTGGAATGCTGTCGCGCATGCGCACCGTCATAGGGGAGCTTTTGGTAAAAAAGTGGTTTCCTTTACGGGGGCGAAGTGTCACTGCCCACTAGGTTAGGTTAGGTACGTTAGGTCACTATGGTTCCTCTTATAATAGATTTCGGTATTTCCAAGTAGCCCAATAGCTCCGCACGGACTCTACGGAACGGTTCCGCGAGGACGAAAGTCGTTAGGGAGCCATATGTTCGAGAAGGGATTGGCTAAGGGAATTTAGGCAATTCTGTATATCAGCTCCACGTCTGTTTTTACCTTTTAGGGTGGTGATTTCCACACTCTTAGGGGTTCTGGACAACGGAATGTCCCGTCGCCGTGTTTAGTACTGGTCCCGGGGTGGGGTTGGGTACCCATACGTTGACAAGTCGTTGCACTTGGCGGACAGGATATGAACCGTTCCGAACGGACGTATATATATATACCCGTGCTCCGTCTTGTGAAGATCGCGTGTGGAAACCCCTTGTTGGAAGGACTTCAGGGGTTAATTACAGGTCAATTACACCCGAGCGCCAAAAATTAAAGGTAGATTCATAAATAGCGACCAAAAAAAGCAACCATAAAAGGTTAAGTTAGAAGGCAGTCGCCGCCGCAGAGCTACTGCATAGTTTTACAGAAATTTATTATAAAAATAACCATACTAACCTAATATACCCCAACCATACCTAACCTAACCTAGTGGGCTGGAAGCTCTCTGTTGGGTGAGTCGGTAGAGCCGCGGACTGTCACTCGATGGAGTTCAATTCCCCGGCCGGCTGGTGAAGAGCTAGAGGAATTTATTTCCGGTGATAGAAATTCATTTCTCGCTACAATGTGGTTCGGATTCCACAGTAAGCTGTAGGTCCCGTTGCTAAGTAACCAATAGGTTCTCAGCCACGTAAAATAAGTCTGATCCTTCGGGCCAGCCCTAGGAGAGCTGTTAATCAGCTCGGTGGTCTGGCAAAACTAAGGTATACTTAACTTTTTTAACCCCCTGGTGAAGGAAAATTTTCTTTTACTGAAAGTTCCCCTCTAACGCTGCACATGCGTGATAGCATTGCAGGATGGCCGCCACACAAAAGAATGATCATTCTGAGGGTAATTGCAGGTTACTTACAGTCGACGGACAAAAAATCCACCACACAAAAGAATGATCTTTCTGAGGGTAATTGCAGGTTACTTACAGTCGACGGACAAAAAATCCACCACACAAAAGAATGATCTTTCTGAGGGTAATTACAGGTTAGTTACAGTCGACGGACAAAAAATCCACCACACAAAAGAATGATCATTCTGAGGGTAATTGCAGGTTACTTACAGTCGACGGACAAAAAATCCACCACACAAAAGAATGATCATTCTGAGGGTAATTGCAGGTTACTTACAGTCGACGGACAAAAAATCCACCACAAAAAAGAATGATCTTTCTGAGGGTAATTGCAGGTTACTTACAGTCGACGGACAAAAAATCCACCACACAAAAAATGATCATTCTGAGGGTAATTACAGGTTAGTTACAGTCGACGGACAAAAATCCACCACACAAAGAATGATCATTCTGAGGGTAATTGCAGGTTACTTACAGTCGACGGACAAAAAATCCACCACACAAAAGAATGATCATTCTGAGGGTAATTGCAGGTTACTTACAGTCGACGGACAAAAAATCCACCACACAAAAGAATGATCTTTCTGAGGGTAATTGCAGGTTACTTACAGTCGACGGACAAAAATCCACCACACAAAAGAATGATCATTCTGAGGGTAATTACAGGTTACTTACAGTCGACGGACAAAAATCCACCACACAAAAAATGATCATTCTGAGGGTAATTACAGGTTACTTACAGTCGACGGACAAAAAAATCCACCACACAAAAGAATGATCTTTCTGAGGGTAATTACAGGTTACTTACAGTCGACGGACAAAAATCCACCACACAAAAGAATGATCATTCTGAGGGTAATTGCAGGTTACTTACAGTCGACGGACAAAAATCCACCACACAAAAAAATGATCATTCTGAGGGTAATTACAGGTTACTTACAGTCGACGGACAAAAATCCACCACACAAAAGAATGATCATTCTGAGGGTAATTACAGGTTACTTACAGTCGACGGACAAAAAATCCACCACACAAAAGAATGATCATTCTGAGGGTAATTACAGGTTACTTACAGTCGACGGACAAAAAATCCACCACACAAAAAAATGATCATTCTGAGGGTAATTACAGGTTACTTACAGTCGACGGACAAAAAATCCACCACACAAAAGAATGATCTTTCTGAGGGTAATTACAGGTTACTTACAATCGACGGACAAAAAAATCCACCACACAAAAGAATGATCATTCTGAGGGTAATTGCAGGTTACTTACAGTCGACGGACAAAAATCCACCACACAAAAATGATCATTCTGAGGGTAATTACAGGTTAGTTCAGTCGACGGACAAAAAATCCACCACACAAAGAATGATCTTTCTGAGGGTAATTACAGGTTACTTACAGTCGACGGACAAAAAATCCACCACAAAAAAATGATCATTCTGAGGGTAATTGCAGGTTACTTACAGTCGACGGACAAAAAATCCACCACACAAAAACATGATCTTTCTGAGGGTAATTGCAGGTTACTTACAGTCGACGGACAAAAAATCCACCACACAAAAAATGATCTTTCTGAGGGTAATTACAGGTTACTTACAGTCGACGGACAAAAAATCCACCACACAAAAGAATGATCATTCTGAGGGTAATTGCAGGTTACTTACAGTCGACGGACAAAAAATAACAGTGATACTGTAGGAAAAGTCAATTTCCAAGGTAATACCTGATGCGGAGCTAATTAACCTATTCCATCTCGTTCAGAGTAAGCATAGCATTTCAAATTGTCAAGTGATCGCATACCCTTAGTGGTTTGAAATGTACTAACCTAATCATAGCCTAAGTTGTTCCGACACGATATACAAACCGTCGGTCCTTTACATTAGGAATTACTTTCGGCGAAGGTGGGAATGACCACTGAACTGGAACGAGGTGGGTAGGCAGTTAACTACCGTCTGGGAGGCAGGGGCACCGCCTGCCCGGATGTAAACATTCTAATTTGCTTTCGGCCGTCGTGCGCTGCGGGCTAGGTGTCTCGCTCTCAGCCCTGACCGCCTTTAA
The DNA here is from genome assembly GCF_040412425.1 of Macrobrachium rosenbergii. NCBI lineage: Eukaryota > Metazoa > Arthropoda > Malacostraca > Decapoda > Palaemonidae > Macrobrachium > Macrobrachium rosenbergii. Next base: position 32,821,729 of record NC_089764.1, read on the forward strand.
GCTGTTTTTGGTGGAATCTTTCTTGTTTTTGGTTGTTATTATCAACATGAATGTGGACAAACCCCGTTAGCCCTCCTACCCCCAGTGTGTGTGTCCGGGGGTGGGAGGGAAGAACTGTAATACTTCTCGTTCCAGTGCGGATATGGACCCACATGCCCTCTGCCCCACCTGCAGAGGATGTGTGTGTTCATGTGCTTCTCCTTGTGCCGAGTGTTGTTCCTGGTCTGCCAAGCGGTGGGCGAAGTTTGAGGGGAGGAGACAGTACCGAAGGAAGCCCGCCAAGGCGTTGTCTGAGGGTTATGATGCCCCCGACAACTCCCTTGGTGGCTGACTTGTCGGGATCGCTTCTCCCTCCCGGCACGCTTCCACTTCTTGCTGCCTCTCCCTCGGGTGAGGACTCCCCTCCCCTTCCTCATTCTTTTCGTTGGGTGATGAAGGCCGCTGTGGAGCAGACAATCAGGACATCCTCGCTGGGGCCTCTCCTCGCTCCGGGTGTGAATTTTTTCCCCCGGCCAAGTGTGGGCCGGCAGCATTTCACAGCTGAAGCGGAGAGAAGCTTCTCTCGGCAAAGGAAGACGAGGAAGTCCGCGACTTGCTGAACAGTAACTCCAACCGGAGAGATACCCCGTCCATGCAATAAGACAAACCCAATGCTTGTGATTGCCTTAATATCACCGACTGAAGTTCTTCCTAGCCTACTTTGCATGAACTGACACTTCCTCATCCATGCAAAGGGACCCAGAAGTCTGACAGTTGATCCCACATTTCTTACAACCCGATCATTTTGTCGGAGGCAGTTTTCCCTTCCTTGCTCTATCGACCAGGAAGGGAAGACAAGGTGTGGTGAACTCCAGTCAGTTCATAGAGACTCACTCAGATTCCTCCCTCCAACCAGAGTCTTCCTAATGTAAAGGACCGACGGTTTGTATATCGTGTGGAACAAATCAGTTTTTTGAAAGTAAATTGTATTTTTCCTAACTATACAAACCTGAGGTCCTTTACATTACATTTTATGCCCACCTCATGCCACCCCTCAATCTGAACCTGGGCAAAAGGCAAATTGGAATGTTTACATCTGGGCAGGCAGGTATTCCCAGCCTACCTGATGGTAGTTACTACCTAACTACCTTGTTCAAGAGTTTTAACGGCTGTGTCCAACTTCACCATAAGTAATTCCTAATGTAAAGGACCTCAGGTTTGTATGGTTAGAAAAAATACAATTAACTTTCAAAAATTTTGATATTGAAACAGATAAAATCCAATGTTGGAAAATGGTGCTCATCATGTCAGAGAGAGAGACGCACATAAGTAATTCTGACGTGTCTGCAAATAGGCTATACTCGTTTGACACATGACACTTGATGAACAGTCCACCTGACCCTCCTCCTGAATGCCCAGAATGCAAAGTGTTGATAACAGTCAAACATGTGTTGTGCGACTGTCCAAAATATAATCAGCAGAGAGTATCAACCTTTGGAAACAAATCGATAGGGGGAAATTTTGTCGTAATCTTATACATTTTCAGTAATCCCAATTTTAACATTCACGAAGAAGAGTAACTTAATAGGCAAAATATAAAACTAAGTAAATAATGAAAATGCAGAGGCCCATAGGGTGTTTAATGAAAAAAAATTTATGTAATTTATTCTAAATTTTAATTTTTAAGTCTTTTTGAATTTTATTTTTATTTTAATCTTTAAATTTTTTTTGCTTGCATGGAAACGAGCGAATGTATTTATTGTACGCATGTGTTTCAGTGTAAAAGCATGTTCATTATACAGCTTTTTCTTTTAAACTACATTGTCATTCATTCATCATCACGCGAATGACCAATTTGGTCCCAGTTCTAGGCCTATGGCCTAGACTTGGTGCTTCATCCTAATCCTTCGGGCGAGCCCAATGAGAGCTGATAGTCAGCTCAGTGGTCTGGTTAAACTATCTTATCTTAATAATAATAATAGTGATAAAGGATGTTGCCTACAAGTCTTTGTACACCTTTTTTCCTTTACACTTTTTGTGAATCAGCAGTCAACTTGGGTACATGCTGAACATGTTCACTGGAAAAGTGGGAGAAGTCTAGAAGTATGTGCACACTTGAAAATGAGAAAAATCAAAATGTTGATTAACTGAAATTGCCATAAAGCTTTTAAGTGTGTTATGAAATTATCAAGTGGCTAGAGAAAGTAACAGTGAAGAAAGACTGCACTTGTGTTTTTCATTTAGAAATTTGGAAAGGAGATCGGACAGGTTGAGTACTGGAAGTTGTTACAAACGATAAAATGAGAACATAGAAAATGTTGAATACAATCTACATTAGCCAATAAATATTTAAAGTATTACTAATTTGTCCTTCACATTCCATGAAGGGAAAACCACAGCAACCAATTATCATTCAACTGTTTTCACAACTGAGTTTGGTCGGGATGAGAAAGCAATTTGTCATATGTAAGCCAAAAAATCCTGTAAATAAGGGACTAGCAAAGGCTCACATAGCTTTTACGGGTTTCTTTTACATACAAAATTATTCCAAATAAAAAATTTACCTTTAACATTTATTTAATGGAAAATGTTGATATTTTACATTACCCAAATGTTTGGAGTGAATTAATAAAGGGTCTGCGATTGTTTCTTCTTCACCAGATCCCAAAAAGGAGAGACGGCGCAGGACAGAATTGCTGCAGTTCTACGGTGGAGGAAAAGAGGATACGCCTTATGACATAAATTCCAAGCATTTTAATCATGATATGTATATTCAGAAAGTTATCAAGGTTAGTATTTGTAATTTTTGGGATGTCTAGGCTGTTATTTTTTGGGGGGGGGATAGATTACCCCTCTACTCTAAAGTATTACAGTAGTTTTTATACAAGTAACTTACCAAGTAACTACTGTACATAGATTTGAAAATTCGCGGTAGCGTTCCAGTGTTTTGGTGACTACTAACGAGCCCAATTCGTTTCTGCCAGTTGACAGCTTAACATGGTTGTTGACTTCAGCTTTCATTTGTCGTAGTATAATTCGCCGGATGGTTTTCTTCATCGTTTTTGGTGAAGTATTCCGTGTCTTGGTAGCGACTGCGCTAATTGTATTAGCTTATTTAGCTTAGATTTGTGTTTTCCATGATAATGTCTGACTGGTTCAGCTAGCAGTAGGTTTTGCAGCAAAGGCTGTAATACCAAACTCACTCCTATCAATTACGACTCTCATACCATTTGTTTCAATGTAGAGGACAAACTTGCTCTTCAGTCTTGACTTGTGACGAATGCAAAGAATGGGATCAGGGGAAGTGGAAGACTTTAACTAGTTACTTAAATAAACTTGAGAGTAACAGACGTAGGAGAGCGGCAGCGAGGCCGAAGCTAAGAATTCAGTTAGTCAGGGTTCTCCTATTTTGCATGCTCTTCCAACTCCTACATATGCATTTTCCCTTATCACCAGTCCTCCGACTTTACCTGTGACCCCTTTATCCAACTTCCAAACTTCCGAACCCAGAATTCAGGATGAGTTTTGCGGTACTCAGTGGTTCGTTGAACAACAAACCACAGTACTGTAGTGGCATTTGTCGATAAACAAGAGAGAATCGTTTTTTCCTTCATATGTCGACATTTGCAGGTACTGGAGTGTTCTATAGTGCACTTGACATCTCAGTTAGCCAGATGCATCCCCGATGAGGATGTATTGGTAAGCAAGCGTGGCCTCAGGTTTGAGTGATCGGAACGGAATGTGCTGCTCCTTTGAAGATTCACGAAGAGACTGCTCGACGTGAGAAATCCCCACTGTCTCTCTGTTGCCTCCCCGCACAAGTCGGTAGTTTTTTCTCGCTCCTTCATACCAGACCCAGGGACTGCTTTGGCAAGGCATGCTGTCTTTTTGGGAAACTTGATATCTACATTTTTCCCTCTGTATTGGTCTGTTTCGCTAGGAGTTCTGAAGCATTGCTCACCCTGAGTTACAGACAAATGCCGGAAGACTTCGCCTCTCGCCCGACCTGATAGCCGAGGCATCAAGAAAGTTCTGCTTGACCCAACCTCCTGTAGCAGCTACGCAAGAAACAGTTCTTCGGGCAGTACATCCCGGTGTGTTCGGGACTGGGAGACCTTACAGCTTCCATTGCAAGCATAGGCTTTCTCGCCGAGCTGCAGCGGATATAGCTGGATATCTCTTGAAGTCCTCTGCAACACTCCCAGGGACTGGAGCCGTCTTCGCTGGTGGGTGTTGTTGCGGAACTTCTTCTCGGGTCAGAGTCGCTCTTCAAGTCTAGACTTCCTAGTCTTCTCCGCCAAGGGTTGCTTCTCTCGCTCTCATTTGTGAAGAACGTAGGCCCTTGCAACCTAGTCTTCTATCTAAAGTAGCCTTCTTCTCCTCAGTCGAGATTTAGCTACGGATGAGAAGCTTCCTCAGTCTTGCTGTCCCAGGGAACTGTTCCCTGGGTGGCATGTGACTCTCGTTTAGGGTTCCTGTCCTATGCTGCACGTGCCCTTACGGGAGTCGTCGGATAGAGATGTGCCCTCTTAGGACCATCTCTCATCTTGCTCCGGCCTTGGCATAGAAGATGGAAGAACAGGTGAAGGGGATCAATACCCTGACTCTTTCTTGGATGTCGTAGGTGGACTCCAAATCCTTCGGCATCTATTGTCCCATCCTTGTGTCTTGGATCTTAGGGTTTGAGCACACAGGACAGCAGACAGAATCCCCCTTTAAACCTTCTTCTCGAGGCGGCTTCGGCCTTGAAGGAGTTTGGAATTCGGGAAGTCAGCGCTAGGTCATGGCAGACGAGTTCCGCCCTGTCCAGCTCCCAATTGCATTCATGCGATCGGCTCGGCTCGACCCACTTGTCTACGGCTCTGCTTGCTTGTCCCCACCCCAGCCCCTGATGGCATTCGCATGACTGGCTTGACTCACACTTCCCCGCTTGCCTCCCAGTCCACTGCTTACCACCCAGCCCTGATCGTGTTCTCTTGATCAGCTCGGCTCTGTCCCACTCAGTTCTTCCAAATCAGGTTCTCAACACTGTTCGAGTGAACTTTCTGCTCTTCCCAGGGAGTTCGGCTGCCGGAGTGTGCTTTCAGGGTCGGTCTGGATCATCTCGTAGTTTAGCCGAGGAGGGTTTCTTGGGGTCTGTCAAGGTCTCCCTCCAGGGAGAGAGGTACAGGAGTTTCACGCTTCGGAAGCATCGAGGGCCTTCCTCTTCAAGTTGCAATCACCCTCATTCCTCAGAGAACTTCGTGAGTATCTCCGGAACTGGACCGCGACTCCCCCTATGAATAACCTTCATCATTCATAACCCTTGCAGTTTCCTAAGGGACAGGGAGTTTTGATGGGGCTGTTGTGGCCATTGCTTACGAGAGCTTTCTTGACCAGTTGAATACCTTTTCTTCGGACAAGGAGTTCATTCAGGTTGAGACACCAAGCTCCTCCCCTGCCTTGACAGAGTAAGATTCTTCTTGCCTTGGAGGGGTCTTGCTGACTGCAGGTTGTTCTGACTCTGCTTCGTACAGACTGGGATCTCTCTCTCTGCTTCTCCTTGCCGTGAAGGGTATTCTCTTCTGCAACGAGAGGCAACGATCCTGGAGGACACCTTGATTTCCTCCAGGCAGTCTCTTAATGGATTAACGATCCTTCCTTTATTTAAGGCTTTCTCTTCTCGGATGCAACCATTCCTTTAGCTTACACTGCCTTCTGGAGACTGGTCCTGTTTTGGGGGATGGGTCTTCCTACACCAGGTGGTAACCTGTGGGCAGTTCTGGTGCTAAGATGAAGGACTTTGTCATAATTCAGATCTCTAGTTTTGTAAGGCCTGAGTCAACTCAACCCTTAGGAACTGACCTTTACTCAGTTCTGCCTTTCACTTTCAGAGATTTGCCAGAGACCTCGGTAGTCAAGGAACGTGCCAGGGCACTGCCTTGTCCTTTGGACAATGGCCAAGACCCTTGGGTCTTCTTCATCTTGGCTCGACCCAAGGGTCAAGCCATCCCTCCTCAACTCCTAAAGAAGTCCCAGGCTTTGGAAAGAGATCGCATAAATACACAACCCTCTTCTTCCCTTCTGGGAAAGTGTGCATACTTGTCTCTTTCCAACTTCTTTTCCGTATGGAAGGAGGGCAGAAGGAAAGAGAGGAAAAAGTATTGTCCATACAGGAGCTCTCCTGCTGTAGATGCTTGGATGAAGTGATACTTGTCAAGTCTCTGGACCTTACAATGACATTGCGGAGACCTGGGATTGGATTCCTTCAGAAGTATCTACTTCCCTTGGGATCTCGGCAATTCTTTTCATCAAACTTCTGTCCCACCTCCTCTCCTGTGCCCATGATTTGGGAAATGCCAGCTTGGCTAGAGCTAATCAACTTGGTATCCTGTCATCTTGTAGAAGCTTCCCCACGGGTCAGCTTTGCCTTGATTCTCGTCATGTAGAATGAAGGAGGTCTGCTTCCAGTCCTCTATCCTTCTTTTCCCTTTGAAGGATGGGAAAAGATTTAGGCTAATGCTTGACTGACAAGGAACTTGCAAATATGCTTGCATATTCTCCTCGCATCATACATCTACTCACCAATACACAGATCGAGGAATAGGTACACGCGCCTATAAGACTGTTGTCTGTAAGGTGTGTGATCGAGACAATAAGTACCCTCTCATCAACATCCTGAAACTCAAGGCAGCCTTTTGACCTTCCGTGAATTTTAGGATGGGGTTTGCGACACTCGGTGGTTTTGTCGGAATGGAACCCCAGGGACTGCCTGTAATTCCTAATGTAAAGGACCTCAGGTTTGTATAGTTAGGAAAAATACAACTTACTTTTAAAAGTTGTGATTTTCTCTGGTTAGAGCCACTCTTCTTCAGGTCGTGGACTTCCTCATCTCCTTGGTTGCTTCTCTCCGATTCAGTTGTGAAAGACATCGGCCCTATCCGGCCTAGTCTTCCATCTGAAAGTAGCCTTTTTCTCCTCAGTTGAGTTTTAGATACTGATGAGAAGCTTCTATTGGTCTTGCCGTCCCAGGAGCCTAAGGTCCCTGGGTGGGATGTGACTCTTTTTTAGGGTTCCTGTCTCGTGCTTTGCACGCGCCCTTGTGAGAGTCGTCAGACAGAGATCTGCCTCTCAAGACCATCTCTCGTCTCACTCCGGCGGCCTTGGCGTAGAGGATGGACGATCTTCATGGACCTACAGTGGATGGAAATCAATGCCTTGACTCCGTCTCAGATGTCATAGCAGACTCTGAATCCGTCGGCGTCTGTTGCCAGGTTTGGGTCCTTCTCCTAGTTCCTCGGTGGGCGAGCGGGTTCTGTTCTCAGCTACCACTCTGTTGGCCGCAAGTTCGAATCTCTGACCGGTCATTGAAGAATAAGAGGAATTTATTTCTGGTGATAGAAATTAATTTCTCGCTATAATGTGGTTCGGATTCCGCAATAAGCTGTAGGTCCCATTGCTAGGTAACCAATTGGTTCTTAGCCAAGTAAAATAAATCTAATCCTTTGGGCCAGCCCTAGGAGAGCTGTTAATCAGCTCAGTGGTCTGGTTAAACTAAGATATACTTAACTTTTCTTCTTTATCTCCTCCTCCTTGAACTTTGTATTCAATGACCCAGGTCAATCGTTACTTTGCCCTGCTAGGGTGCTGTGGTACTTTCCGAAAAGGCTCGACATCCCTAACCTGGATGTCATTGACTTTTTCACTAGTACTGACTCTTCCAAGGAAGAAGTTCCTAAGGGCACATCTTTCTTCTGGCTTCATGAGGCAATCGGAAGGATGTACTCTACAGCTGGCAACAACGACACCTGTACACTCTGCCCGAGAGCTCACGAAGTCAATGGCCTGTTCCATCCCTTGCATTCGGAAGATTCTGTCGGTCTGGAAGCAAGATGTTATCTCATTAGACCACATTTGTGTCTTCTACCTTCGGGCCCACAGGCCCTTGGAACCTTTTTTCCTTGGTCCTGTGGTGGCTGCTCAACAAGTTGTGTTTTCTTACCTGGCTCCTTTAAGAGAACAGGTAGCATCTTACCTAAGGCGTATGGTTCCGGAAGTGAGAAGAATTCCAAGAGTGACTGGCCTCTCCTCCTCCTCCTCCCTCGTCCTACTTCTTCTCTTCCTTCGGGCTGAGAATGGGATTCGAACCGACACTTGCTGGAGCTGGCACCTGATGCGGTAAGTCTACACATCGAGCACCCGTTCTGTTTTGCTCTCTAAAATCATAGAAGCAATCCAGCTCCTTTCTCTAGCAAGGGGAGGAAGGAGATCTTGGCAATAAAGGAAACCCTTTTTCGGGTCTTTACCTTACTGCCTCCGACTCTTGAGATCCTTCCCATGTGTTATGATTCCTCACTCATTCGAAAAGGTCCAGATGTCTGACATTTGATCTCGCATTTTCTATACTCCGATCAATATGTCAGAGGCGCAGTGATCCTCCTCGCTCTTTCGACCAGGAGTAACCCAGGTGTGCAGAACTCCAGTCAGTTCAGGGACACTCACTCAGATTCCTCCCCCCAACCAGTGAGTCTTCCTAATGTAAAGGACCAATGGTTTGTATATCATGTAGGAACAAATCACAGGTTTTTAAAGTAAATTGTATTTTTCGTAACTATACTAACCTGAGGTCTTTTGCATTAAATTTTTATGCCAACCTCATGCCTCTCCTCAACCAGAAACCTGGGCTGAAAGGCAAACTGGAATGTTTACATCCAGGCAGGTGGGTATTCCTTCCTATTGGACAGCAGTTACTGCCTAACCACCTTGTTTAAGAATTTAACAGTCGTTTCCAGCTTTGCCGTAAGTAATTCCTAACGTAAAGGACCTCAGGTTTGTATAGTTAGGAAAAATACAATTTACTTTAAAAAATTGTGATTCTATTATAAAAATGTCATTTTTTAAACCAGAATTCCCTATTAATGGCTTAGTCTCACAATGAGTAAATTATATTTCTTTCTTTCCAGGAAAGCAGTTTAAAGCAGCTTTTAGAACGTGAAAGTCAACTAGTATTAGAGATACAAAGTCTAGACTCTGATTGCCAGACATTAGTTTATGATCATTATGATAAATTTATCGCTGCAGCTGATATTGTTCGCAAGGTAAGGTTCCTGGCTGTTTTATCATTTTCTCATTTTTGAAATCTGATGTATAAGGAGGTTTCCAAATTGCATTTGTTCCTACACAATATAGAAACCCTCAGTCCTTTACATAAGGAATTACTTTCAGCAAAGTTGGAACCGCCGTTAAACTTTTGAACGAGGTGGTTAGGCAGTTAACTTTCAAGATAGGCAGTTATAAGCATTTTTAGAGGCAGAGTTCTAAGTATTCACAGATTTTAACTATTGTGGGGATCTGGAACGCATCCCTTGCGAATACCGGGGGTTTACTGTACACACCTTTGGGTCCTTTGCATCCGTAATTCCATCAAACATGAACATTTCACCCACACTTTCTGCGCCAACATTGGTTCTCCACCCTACTTTCACTCTCCTCAAAGCTCTTGGCAATTGCACGTCCTCCATTGCATACACCTCCACTCCAGAAACCATCTTCAAACTTACTTGTCCATCCTCCTCCACATGCAACTTCACACTCATTTCACTCCCCATTCATATCCCTATCATTTCATGTTCTGTGTACACTTTTAGCATATTTTCTTCATAAATGCATACCCTAGCAACATATACCTCTCATTCACTCTATTAACAATGTAAAAATCCTCCTCCTCCAACCTTACTCCTGCAACTGTACCCAACTCAACAAACCTTGCCGGCACCTTTACTTTCCAGTCCTCCTATCCCTGTTACATATCCAGCACATTCTTCCCTCTGTGCTACACTCTCTTTTATTTTCTCATACGCCTTTCTGAAAACCACATTTTTTCAGACACGATATACAAACCATCGGTCTTTTACATTAGGAATAGCTTACGGCGAAGCTGGACACAGCCGTTAAACTCTTGATCAGGGTGGTTAGGCAGTAACTACTGCCAGGGCTGTAGTAGCAAAACCCTTTATAAAAGGTCTTTAATAACCTGCCATACCTAGGAACCTTCTTAATGCTTTCAAATTAGTGGGAGCTGGGTAATCAATTATTGCCTTTATTTTACCTGCCTGCATGTGCAGTCCATCTTCGCTAATTACATGACCCAAGTATTCTAAGGATTTCATCATGAATTGACATTTCTTTGATTTTATTTTTAGTCCTGCAATTCTTAATCTCTCTAGGACCATTTCTAATGTTCTGAGGTGACTTTCTAAGTCTTTGCTGAAAACGATTACATCGTCCAAGTATACTGCAACATTTTCTATATCTCCTAGAATTTGTAAAATTAATCTGACAAATGTTAATGGGGCTGATGTGAGTCCAGATGCCATTACTTCAAACTGTAAATGTTCTTTATGTGTGCTGAAGGCTGTGAACGGTTTCGATTCTTCATCTAGAGGTACTTGCCAACATCCACTAAGCAAATCTGAGGTTGAAAATATTTTAGCCCCTCCTAATTGAGCTAACATATCTTGAATTATCGGCATTCTATCTGGAAGTGTGTTTGAATTTAACTTCTTGCAATCTATTACAAGTCTCCAACTACCATCCTTCTTTGGAACAAGTAACAATGGGGAATTATATAGAGATTTAGAAGGGATAACTACTCCATCTGTTTTCATTTCCTCTATCAAATTATCAACAATGGGTCTCTGGCTTATTGGTAATCTGTTATTAGGAATGAAAAATGGCTTGGCTCCATCATCTAACAAAATTCTCTGTTGTAGAACATTTGTTCTTCCTAGTTTATCTCCTTCTATAACTATTACATTTCTGTATTTCTCTAACACTTGAAGTAAGCTGTGTCTGTTTTCTGGAAAATCTGTTTTATTTACTTCTGGATTTATTTGAGAGTTTTGGCCATTCATAGAGAAAAATGCTTTTTCTTCTACTGTTAGTAAAGGATTGTTAACAGGAATCCCTATGCAAAAGACAATGCCTGAGTATAGTGTTAGTCTGTTATCCGAATAATTTTGGACATAAACTTCGCAGTTATCGCCATTCATGTGGACAAGTGAAGTATCCATTCTGACAAAATCTAGCAATTCTTCATTCAATAATAGAACATCCTTATCCTTTACATCCTCTTTTGATCTCAAACATATTTTTGTTAAACATCTTGGATTCAAAGCTACTGCTCTGTTGAGTATAAATTGTACTTTATTATCGTCAGCTGTGCTAACACAACATATTTCTTCTTCTTCTTCTGTGTCTGAAAAATAGCAAAGTTCTGCATCTCCAGTGGTGTCTTTTGTTACGTCTATTACACTATTTATATCTGATTTATTTATGATATCTAAGAGCAATACTTCATATAGTATTTTCCCTTGACTTTCACAACTCATTAATACATTGCTATAGTTATAAGTGTAGGCGCCATGATTTTCGTTAGATTCAGTGTTTTGGTCATCACAATTATATATATCTGAGTAATTATTTATGTCGGAGTATGTATCATCTGTACGTGCACATCTCAACAATTCTGTCTTCTGTAATTGTGGGAATTCCTCTTTTTTATCTGTTTTTATTTTATCGTGCTTGTTCTGGTTACTTATCTCCTTTTCCTGCGTGTCTGTCTCGCTTGTCGAAACTGTCTCAGACAAATTGATCAGATTTGGGTGAAACTCTTCATCGTCAAGCGTAAAACATACGCTCTTCTGGTTATCCTGTCGCAGGCTAATCTGTCCTTCACTACTATCTAGTGTTATTCCGCATCTCCACATTAGATTAAATGAGAACAATACTTGTGTGGGAAAAAATCTGTCTTCTAAAACTAGAAAACTTTCAATAAATTTATGTGACAAAATATTTATCTCTAAGTTCACATTCCCCAGACTTTTAATCTGTTTCCCTGCCATTCATTTTATTACTCTACTTTGACCCTGAATCTGAGTTTCTGCAATGCCTAAATATCTGGTTAAAGTGATTTTGTCAATTATATTTACAGTACTACCTGAATCAGTGAGTACAGTACATGTCTTTCCATTTATTGGAATCTTTACAATAAGCAGATGCTTTCAGTTTATTTCTTCATTTTTCATGGAAAACATTACTTCTTTGTTATGTAAATAGGAAAATGCGGACGAACCTTCATTTCCCATTGTAACTGTTTCTCCTTTCTTTTCTCTGTAAAGGGGTTAATTGTCGCTGACTGGATAATTTATTTATATCTGGGCGACTGTTACCTATCTCTGTAACCTCTCTATTGGCTTCCTTATTATTGAACCAACAGTTTTTTAGTTAAATGCTCGATCTTTTTGCAAACTGCACAGATTCTAGGCTTTCTGCATTCATTAGTGGAATGATTGGTATACCAGCAGTTTTCACATGTTATTTTTGAGCTAGCTTCTTGAGCTGAATTATTCTCTGGTTTTGAATTTTTTGTGTTTGAATATTGACCATTATGATATCTTATGGGTGGACTGAGGAATGGTCCATTCCCTGATTGATTCTGTCTTCCTTTCTGGTTTGGATTCCACTTTTTCCTATTATTTGGTGCATACTTCCTTCGAAAGGAATTTTGTCTATTCCCTACTTGTTTGGAATCATCATTATACTTACAGGCAGTCCCCGGTTTACGACGGTTCCGGCTTACGATGTTCCGAGGTTCTGGCGCTTTTCAAATATATTCTTCAGAAATTATTTCCCGCTTACGACGCATGTTCGGGGTTACGACGCGTCGTACACCGATCCGACGGAAGAAATTTGGCCCCAAAACGGCAGAATAATCATAATTTGAAGGTTTTTTTGATGTAAAACTCAATAATAATGCAGTTTACGTCGTTTTCAATGCACCCAGAGCATTAAAAGTAAGGTTTTCTTATGATTTTTTACGATTTTCGACGATTTTCCGGTGTACGACGATTTTCGGGTTACGACGCGGCGCAAGAACGGAACCCCCGTCGTAAACCGGGGACCGCCTGTATTTCTTTTATACGAATCATGGGTATTTCTGCTTTTCCTTTCATTTTGTGTTTCTGTTACCCCTACGGATTCCTTAGAAAAATCTCTCTCTTTCTTCTGGATTCCTTGCCTCATTGATATGAAAGCTGTAAGGCTATCACTTTTAGGATCAATTTTAACTGTCTTAAAAGCCTTCATTTCTTTTTCTCCAAGTGCATTGTACATCGCTCCAAATGACAAGTAATTCAAAACTTATCTCAAACTGACTAAATCACTTTCTTCATCACCAAATTCATTCTTATTTCCTGTGGTGATGTTTGTTTTTCTTAAATCTTCTATCACTTTGTGTGTTGATTCTTCAACATCTGTGTGAAGATTTGCTGTGGATTCTCCATCCTAATGCTGGGTAAGGAATTTATTATTATTGTATAATGCATCACTTTCACTCACTGGTTCCCAGATTGATAAACAAATGTTTTTCAGTTCAGTGGATGTGGTTATTTTGCTGAATCTAACTGAATTCAAAGTTCTGTGTCCAACACCGCTTTCTGAACTAACGAGAAGCAAGGCTTCGTTAATTTTAGCTCTTTCATTTGTTATTCTCCCTGTAGATATGCGACTGTCTGCATCAGCTAACTCTGGTTCACAGAATATGATTCTAGCTTATTTTTGTCAGGATTTGAACTTTCCACTCCTCCACAGAATCGTGTGGCTTGTGTAATGATCGCTGCTTGTGCCATTGTTCTAAATCGAAATGTGTTAGTATTATTAATATTATTATTATTATTATTGCTACTTGTGTTAGTAGTTGCTGCCAGTTGGAGTTCTAAACCCAGACTCTGCCCAGGCAGGCTGTGCAGCCAATTTATTCTTTTGTTTAAATGCTGAGAATTTCTTATATCTATCTTATACAGTATCTAATTCAGCGTCCAGGACTGAGCTGAATTCCTGGGTTCAGCAGGCAGTTTCAGTGGCAATATCCATTTCATGTCTGATCGTAGGGACATCTCTCCCATGTAAAGACTCATCTTCTCCATTGGAGAAGTTTACCTGGGAGGCACTACACTTGGAACCAGTGCTTTTGGGTATTGACCCAAACATGAGCTCTGGTCGGAGAGGGAGGGGAAATATACTCTGCCGGAGTTTTGCCGGAAAGATGCGATCTCCTCCCTCCATACCCTTACTGAAACCTAGGACCCAGCAAGACAGCTTAAAACAAATTGTTTCATTCTTAAAACTTGTTGCTAGGAGCATGTTACACATTTCACACATGTCTGGTGACCAACCATATTTCCTTTTATTCCTACAAGGGCTGTGTTCATGGCAAGTGGTAAGCGGTGTATGCAATCAGTGGGTCTTGCATAATAGCAGCCCTGTAGTGATATAAGGAACAATTATTTATTAGAAACTACTTGGTACTAACCATCCATAAACACTGTTTGAACAATATACTCAAGATTCTACAGGCTAGCTTGGCCACAAGTGTGTGTTATAGTGTAATGTTATGATAATGGTTATCCATAAGGTTGTAGTAAGTATTATTATGCTCTTAGATACTACCGTAACTTTGTCTTGAATGTACTCCCACAAATGTTAGATATGCTAATTATTTATAATAACTTAGATAGCACAACTAACATGAATAGGTTATAAGTATGTAGCCATATTGCTGTATACTGTTAGCTATCATAACAAGGTTAGTTTGACCGTATGGATTTTTTTTGTCAAGACAGTAGTTCATGTGCAGGCAATCCCCGGTTAATGGCGATCAGGTTTTATGGCACTTGTCTAGCGATGAAAATCGTCGATTTTCTGCTTATCGGCGCCGAAACATACCTAACAGAGGTGCCGATAACCGAAAATTGGAGTTTTTCAGCACTGATAAGCCCTGAAAATGGTACAAAAAAAAAAAATTGCCGATATTCGGTTATCGGCGATTTTCGGTTATTATCACACCCTCAGAATGGAACCCCTTCCGATAACCCGCGACTGCCTGTGTTCAGTTATATTATTACAGTAAACCCCCCGTATTCGCGGGGGATGCGTTCCCCTCCCCGCAAATAGCTAAAATCCGCGAATACTTAAAACCCCTCTAAAAACACTTAGAACTGTCCATTTTGATAGTTTAAACACAGAAAAACCCTGTAAAAATGCATGTACCTGAGTGTTTTAATAGTTTTATCACAAAAAGTGCATTTATGTATGAAAATTATATGAAAATACAGTAATTAGTGAATGTTTCTCAGTGAAAAATACCGCGAATGGGCGAATTTTCCGCGACTGATGGCTAGATATGTTCCACAGAGAAACCCACGAATGCGTGAGTCTGCGAATCATGAGAACGCTAATGCGGGGGGTTTATTGTAACGCATAAAATTTTGCGCTAAAAGTAAATTCTTGAATGTTAACTCAAAGCTAATTGTATACCATAAATGTAATTTGCAAATTTATGATTTGTTTACCAAGCCTAGGCTACTCGCAAGTCATCCGTCAAGGGTATAGGCTACGTAAGAAAGTACCTTGTACTTCAATGAAAATATTTTGCCAAAGGAAAATTTTATTTTAAATAAGCTAGCTGCATATAAATTAAGTACAATTTCAGTGGCTGTTATATGATAACGTAAAAGTTTAATAATCCCGTAGAAAACCAAGATGTCACAAATGTTTTCCTAGTGACGTCGTCATCAGCGAAATAACACCCACTAGAAGTAGGTCCGTGACGGAAAACATCATATAATCTGGTACAAGTTCCCTGATGTTAGTGCTAAATAGGAAACATTATCGGAAAAATGATTCAGTTTGGTAATTAAACATTACTAGGAAGTCGAGCCCTGGATAAAAGCCGGCCATGGCTCCTAAGTAGTGAGTTGTCAGGCTCCTAATCAAACGGAAGTAGCCTAGCTCCAGCACCGCACTGCAAGTTGATTTCCGGCGCAAGTTTATTTTTTGCCATTACTGTATCGGCACTTTAATGGCACTTACGGTGCCATAACTTGAGTTATGGCTCCATAACTTGATGTTGCATCGAGTAACTTGGTGCAGCATCAAGTTACAGCACTGTAAAACACCGTTAATGGTGCTGAAAAAGCGCCATAAGATCGAATCACCGTAAGTCGGTGGCGCCGTAAGTCAAGGATGCACTCTTGTGGGAGATACGTCTCCCGACTTTTAAAGAAATAAGCTACCAACTAAAAAATTTTTAAAACTAAAACTTTCCACTGGTACTTAAAATTATGCACTTAACTTCCTTCTGATACCAAGTTCTTCCAAGAAGCACTTTATAAACAGACGAAACCCCGTCCTGTCCTAACTGTGCAGAGACCTAGAGAATAATGAACAGTTGGCCTGACGCAGAGTGCGTTGTTGCCACGATAGTGGGTGACCTGCGATTTACAGTTGCCACATGTGCAGTTTAAGGCAAGGAAGAACCTAGGCATTCACTGTAGACAAGAGAAAGAGCACTCTTGTCTTGACTCCTGTACTGTATTTGTGTCAACGTGTATTATACTGGCCAAGACCAACTAGAAGAGAAGTCTTTGAAATTGGTTGGTCTATCGTATGGGACCGCTCTAGGGACCACGAGAGTAACTCCTTTTTAGACGAACAGCGGCTACGCTTTCAAAAACATGATTTTATGTTTTGACAATTAAATTTTTAAAATTACCCCTCATGTTATTGTGTGTGAACATATGTGAGAGTTGTAAAGGAATTGGTTTCATAATTTACATCACTTTTGTAATATACATTCAGTTTTATTGACAGATTAAATTTGTCAATAATATGAAAGCTTATGCTTCTGCGCTTACTCCCTGTTGATGTTTGCATGCAACAATTAGGTAGTGAGGAATAAGACTAAGTATATAAATTCTTATTTTAGTATGTAGCTAACAAAGCTATATACCAGTAGTTAGCATTCATAAAATATATTCTCATTCCTGGCTAATGTTGATAATAAGGTGATCATGTGAAACAAGGTTCAAGTTAGTTTTATTGAAATTGCTTTTAAAATTCTCTTCACCTTTCCTTCAGTGTTTATTCATTAGAACATTAAAATGCTACTCATTGTTATAATTCTGTGTGTTTCATTATTAAGTTTTGGAAGAAATACCATAATGACATTAAAAGATGGATTTCCTTAGTCTCATAGATATCAGAAATATGTATCACCATTTGACAGAGAGTTGATATAAACGTTTCAATTTTTTCTTAGATGAAGGAAGGATCTGTTAACATGGAAGCACAAATTACCAAACTGAATGAGAATATGAAGAAAATTACTGAATCTTCAAGTAGCATCACTTCAGCTCTTCAGGTGATTTTTGTGGTACTGCATATGGAAAAAGTGGATTTTAATGCTAACAAGTAATCTTAGAAGTTTTAAATGCAAGTACAGTAATTAGACACTGCTTGATTTTTGTGAAGTTTTATTTTTAACATTAGTGCTTGTGGTGCTGTGATCATGTAGGGATTTGAAGATACATATCTGCATAGTATAGAATTAAATCTTTATCATATTATCAGTATAAATGCCCAAGGTTTTTGCATTCTGTTCTAGGAACGACGTGGAGATTTGAGTCGCCTTTTGGGTGTTCATGGGACTCTGAAGAAACTTGAATTCCTGTTTCACCTCCCTCACAAGATTGATGAATGTATTGCAGATAAGAATTTTACTGAGGTTTGATGCTCATGTTTCAAATTTGATATTGAACTGATATTGAACTAAATTTCCTTAATATCTGGGGTTAAAGAGCAATACAGTATAGCTTTTTGATAAGTAATTCTCCATATGCAGTAAGCACTGTTCTGTATTAAAGATCTCATCCTCTAGGGCGTACGTAGCTATGTAGAGACTGCTGAGGTTCTGCATCGCTACAGGCACATGCCATCCTTCAATGCAATCCACGATGACTGCGAGGCTGCCATTGGCCGCCTGAATCTAGCTTTGAAAGAGCAACTTGCTTTAAAAGGGGTAATTATGATTGTTATTTTGATATTTTTACAAGATAGAAACCAGTGCCTTTCAACTTTGCCACTTGCTTTAGGAAGTTCATGGGCATATCGTTTAGAATTTTATCAAGAAAAGCAGAAATAATTTACCACTAATGGGAGACTGACTTCCTCTTACTTCCCTTGCATCCTCAGTTATTTTTAGGATAAGCTTGTATGTGCGTCTCTTGTAGTTTGTATATTATAAAATATAGTTTAACCAGAGTCTGAAACTCACAGGGCTAGCCTGTAGTGTTTATTCTTATAAGTGAATGAAATTGATTGAATTTTGTCTGATACTAAATTACAACTTTTTAAAGGGAGGCACCACTACAGTTTTTTTTTTATTAATTTTTCAAGAAAATCTTGCATCTTGAGATTTTTTAATGGGGTGAGGTAATATGGGATCAGGTGTCGTGTGCTAAATTTTTTCCACAAAATTCATGAAATAATGAAAATTATTAATATCTTCCTTCCCTCACTCCCATTGCGCAAACATGAGGGATGCAAGTCAATCAACTTTGATAACCAGTCAGTCTTTCCAGTAATATGAGGAAAAAGTATAAATGAATGCAATTCGTATAAGAAAGCCTAGCGTCTTTTACAGTCCTAATAATCATGATCATCAGGTAAAATTTATTTACATAATTAAATAACTAATAAAATAATTGATGTTTTCTCAAACCCTTAATCAAGGATGTGTTTCCAGTCAGCTATGATCATAGTTACTTACCTTTTTATAAGATTATATAAAATGAATATAAAAGGCAGTCCCCAGTTTACGACAGGGGTTCCGTTTTTCCGCTGCGTTGTAAACTGAAAATCGTTGTAAACCAAAAAATCGTCAAAAATCCTAAGAAAAAATTTACTTTTAATGCTTTGGGTGTATTGAAAACGATGTAAACTGCATTTTTATTGAGTTTTTCATAAAAAAAAACTCCAAATTTTGATTATTCTGCCGTTTTGGAGCCATATTTCTTTTGTCGGATCGGCGTACGACGCGTCGTAACCCTGGAACATGCGTCGTAAACCGGGAAATAATTTCTGATGAATATATTTGAAAAGCCTCGGAACGTCGTAAGCCGGACCTGTCATAAACCGGGGACTGCCTGCACATTAATTCTAGGATAATCAGGCTTTTGTAGTTTCCATTCTTTTGGCTTTGTTATGAAATTTTGTCTATATGGCCTAGTGGTAGGGCCTGGGAGACCGTTCACTGTTCTCCCCCCTTTCTTGGATTAGACGTACGAAATGAGATCTTTCAACACCTCACTGTCCTTCTGTCCTGAACTCTCATAAGGTCTAGGTCTTCATTTATCCACTGTTCTCCATGATTTCTCGGCTCTTCCTTGAGGTCTCATAAGCTATTCTATATCTACTGCTTTTCGGACCAAGTGTTTCTTATTCCTTCACTTCATGTCCAAATACAGTATATGTCACCAGATATAGGTGAGTAGCCAGCCCAGATGAGTCACACTTGTTGTGGCGCTTGCACACACCTTGAGGAATTACTGTCGGCCATCAGTTGGCAAGCTGTGTACAACTGTTGTTCATATATACATATATATATATATATATAGTTTTATTTTGTCCGTTGAATGACTATTTTGACTTATACAAGCTGTGCCACTTACTATAACGGATAAAATAAAAAGCTTTTGGTTCTACTACTTAAAAACGATTTAGAATTGATTTCATATTATGTTATTCATGAATCATTGCTGTTAAATGAGGTTTATGAACAAATCTTGTAGGGCCATGTCTTTTTGTGTTTTTCCGTATTAGGGTAGTGCAAGACACCTTACAGAATGTGTTGACCTGCTCCTCCAACTTGGTGAACCAGCCGAAGGATTATGCGACGATTTCCTTTCTCATGCTCGTACAAAGTTAGAGGATGATCTTGCCAACCTTACGAGATTAGCAGAAGCTGCAGCTGGCATTGAGGAAGTCTTGCCTTCAGCAGAAGGAGGTGAAGATGGTGCTGCAGAAGGAGGAAAAGATGTAACTCAACCACAGTCTGATGAGACTGTACCTGAGGGTGCTAGTATGGTTAGTAAAGTGGCATTAAGTGCCATTGATAAGTACTATACTGTAATATGTGATTGGAAAATTAATAATTTATGAAAAATACAATGGAGATTTTAATCATTTATGGCAAATGCGTTGGAGATTTGAAAAATTGGAAGAAATCTGTGTAGTTTATTTGAGTACATGATTAATGTTCATATTTTGAAAACTAAATTTATTAGAGGTTATAATTGTAAGTGACAAGCATTGCTTTTTTGTATAAGTAACTTACCAAATGATTACATAGCTATTAGTTTCTACTTTACGCGGCAGCTCAAAATTAAAAAATCGTGGTAGCGCTCGCTTGTTTTGGATGTAGGTAGGTTGCCCCGCCCACTTTCAGGAAAGAATAGGTATAACACAGCTAAAGATCTCAATTCGTTTCTGCCAGTCAATGACTAAACATCGGTTGTTGAGCAGCTCTTGGATTCATTTTTCACCAGATTGTCTTGTCATTAGGTGAAATATTCTGTAATTTTGGTAGCACGCTAATTTCAATTAGCTTAGCTAATATTCAGGACTTTTCTGATTGTGACCTTTCTATTTGGACTTTGTTTTTGACTTATCATGCCAGACTCTAGCCTCTCTAGTGTTAGATACTGCACCAAAGGCTGCAAGACCAGACTCATGTCTTAAATATGACAGCCACACCATTTGTTGTTCATGTAAAGAGCAAGTTTGCTCACCAGACCTTAATTGTGGCAAATGTAAGGATTGGGACAAAGAAAAATGAAAAATTTTGAATTCTCATTTGGAAAAACTTTAATGTGACAGTCTGAGGAAGGCAACTGTTAGGGCTGAAGCTAGAGCTGCTGCTAGTCAGGATAACTCTCCAAAAGTAGACGATGTTGTTTTACCTGTCCCTTCAACACCTGTGACTGCTTTTTCTCCTATATCCAGTCCTCTGACTTTTCCAGTTACTCCGATCCCTGGCTCCCATTCTTCCGAACCCAATGCCATTGCCAGCATAGAAGCTCGTGTAGATCAAAAGATTGATCTTTTGGTGAATACCATTTCCCAGATTGGGAATTCGGTTAGAGTCCTGATGTGTCGTTTAACAGTGTTAGTGTTGGTGCAAGTGCAGTGTCAGTAGAGGGTATGGTTACTCGTCCCACCGACGCTCCTAGACCAAGGTCCCTGCTAAACTCCCCTTGCTCACTGGGGAGGAAGCAAACTGGCAGTCCAAGGGAGGTCAGTGGGGTTTGCCCATGGGTAGTTGCTTCCTCAACCGAACTTGTTGTACAGAAATCCTAGGACTCGGTGGATGACCACTGGAAAGGCATCCGATTGAATGTGCATACCTTGTTGTCGAGTGATTCAGACTCTCAAGAGGTGAAAAAGTGCAGTAGGCACTTTTTCAGTGTGTCAAGGCTGCTGAAAAGGCATTCTCGCCTGTGCATCAGCAAGCCATGGAGAGGACTCGTAGTGCGATACCCTCCTGTAGCTTATGGGAACCCCCCCGTCAGACTCCGCTTGTGCCTGCAGTGTCCGCCGAGTGCCCAAAGTCAGTATGTATGAGCGTCCAGTTGTCAAGCATACAGTATCCGAGCGCCCAGTGTCCGCGCATCCAGTGCGTGACCACCTAGTGTCTGAGCGTTGAGAGTCCAGGCGCCCAGTACAGTATATGAGCGCCCAGCTTATGAGCTTTCAGTGTCCGATCGTTCAGTGCATGAGCACCCATTATCCGAGTGCCCAGAGTCCGATTGTCCAGTATATGAGCGCCCAATATATGAGTGTCTAGTGTCTGAGCTTCAAGTGTCCGAGCACCCAGTGTCTGCGAAACACTCAGTGTCTGCGAAACACTCAGTATCAGTGAAGTGCTCAGTGTCTGACCGTACAGTGTCCGAGCACCCGGTGTCCAAGCACCCAATGTCCGAGTGCCCATTTTCAGTGGACCCTTCTTTTGAGGCTCGCCCATCAGTAGTCAAGCGTTTGGCGCCCCCAGTAGGGCAGGCAGTGTCTAGTTTGACAGGTGCTGCTACTTCTTTGATAGAGGACCTGTCTTGGGCACCAATTTAACGCTGGTTGGATAACATCTTGAGCTTCCTTCAGAATCCTGCTTTGGTGTCACAGGACCTTCTGGACCCTCCGAGATCGTCTCTTCTTTTCGCGCCTTTGGACAAGACTAGTTTGTTCCCTCAAGCAAATTTGGAACAAGTGACAGCTGGACTTCAAAAGAAGTCGACTCAAGGCCTGCTTGCACAGTCAAGCAAGAGATCTAGAGTCCCAACACAAGTGCCTTTGACTTCCTCTGCTGTTAGGACGGCCTCCCCTCTGGCTCAGCAGCCTTTTCAAGGAGGCAGAGGCCGTTTTCAATCCTGACCACAGACAAATCTTCAATCAGTGCAACCTACCAAGCAAACTACAATCAAGCCTACCAGTCGCAAATAAGGACCCTGTCCTCTGTGTCCCCATGGGAGCAAGACTCCTCCATTTTTGGAGCAGATAGAAAGCCAGAAGCATGGAGCCTTGGGTTCTGAAAGTTTTGCAAGAGGGGTATGCTATCCCTTTCTTTGAGGGATAAACCTCCATTAACAACCTCGCCCATCAAATTGACTGCCTACTCAACAGGCTCGGAGAGGTTGTCGGCCCTGTCTTGAGAGGTCTCAGCCCTACTCAAGAAACAGGCTGTGGAGATGGTCGAAGATCTAAGCACAGAAGGGTTCTACAACTGCCTTTTCGTCATTCCCAAGTCATCGGGAGGATGGGGACCCGTCCTGGATGTCAGTGCTCTGAACTCTTTCATTCAAACAACAAAGTTCAGAATGGAACTGAACAAGCCAGTCCTGTCAGCCATCCATCAAGGAGACTGGATGGTGACGATCGATATGCAGGATACATACTTGCACGTTCCAGTACACCCAGACTCCAGGAAGTATCTGAGGTTCGTTTTCCAGGACAGGGTCTTGCAGTTTCGGGCGCTGTGCTTCGGCCTCTCCACAGCCCCTCAAGTTTTTACCCATGTTCTTGCCCTGCTGGCGAAATGGCTCCATCTGATGAGAATAAATGTACAGGCAGTCCCCAGTTTACGACGGGGGTTCCGTTCCTACGCGACGTCGTAAACCGAAAATCCTCAAAAATCATAAAAAATCCTAAGAAAACCCTACTTTTAATGCTTTGGGTGTATTGAAAACGATGTAAACTGCATTTTTATTGAGTTTTTCATGAAAAAAAAATCAAAATTTTTATTATTCTGCCATTTTGGAGTCATATTTCTTCCATTGGATCGGCATATGACGCATCATAACCCCAGAACATGCGTCGTAAACCAGGAAACAATTTCTGATGAATATATTGGAAAAGCGTCGTAACCTCGGAACGTCGTAAGCCGGACCCATCGTAAACCGGGGACTGCTTGTATGTCTATACCTAGACAACTGGCTCTTATGCTCCCCCTTGAGATCCTAGTGCATGGAGGACCTTCACAAGATGCTCCAACTCGCCCAGGATTTGGGACTTTTAATCAGTCTCAAGAAATCACAGTTGGTTCCCAGTCAGTTGATTCTGCATTTGTGGATAAAGATAAATTCTATGAATTTTCAGGCTTTTCTGTCCGATCAAAGGATCCAGAACTGCATCAAGAAAGTCAGAAACTTCATCTCTAGCCTGTCCTGCTTGGTCAACGTGTGGATGAGCCTCCTGAGAACACCATCTTCCGTCAGAACCTTTGTACTGTTGGGCAGATTGCATTCTTCCTCAAAGCCAGCTGGCGCAGGAAGAACCTCCCAGACTCATTTGTCTTCCCCATTACTCCTGAAATTACGGAGGACTTTCAGTGGTGGCTGGCAGAAGACAGATTCTTGGTAGGAAAGTTGTTGCTCTCTCTGAGACCCAACCTAATGTTATATTCAGATGCATCAGATCTGGGTTGGGGGCTCATCTCAAGAGCATGGAAGTATCCAGGACTTGGTCCCCAACCGAAAGGAGCCTACACATAAAGTAACTTTCAACAAGACTATCGCGGTCCATTCAGACAGCATGACCGCACTGGCATACATCAGAAACCAAGGGGGGGACACATTCCTTTTTGCTTTACAAAGCAGCCAAAGATCTCCTCCTGTGGGCACAAGACAGCAGTACCTGCATTATGACCCACTTTATTCAGGAAAAGCTGAATGTCCTTGCGGACGAATTAAGTCACGGCAAACAGGTTCTACCAACGGAGTGGACACTGAATCCACAGGTGTGCACCGACCTGTGGAAACAGTGGGGAAAGCCATCAGTAAACCTGTTTGCAATGTGAAGGAACCATTGTCTTCCTCGGTTTTGTTCCCCAGCTCCAGATCCTCAGGCATGGGTGACAGATGCCATGCTGCAAGATTGGTTGGGCCTAGATGTTTACGCCTTTCCCCCTCTCAAATTAGCAGTATCTTTTCACTCATACACTGTGTGTGTACTCATAATGTTTTAAAAAACATATAGCACACGTAATACACCTTTAACTATTTAAAACTACGTACTGTATTTAAAACACACACACTTACATCATCGTCACATGAGCGAAACATTTTTCTCAGACAGAATACTGTATAGCTAAAACCTGATTGGCTGACTGATTAGCCAGTGACAGCCCTCTACTTCTGTTCTATTTTTAGACATTTCCTTCACAAATTGTGTGTACAGCACTAAGTTTGAATATTGCCTTGATCATAATTATTTGATTGAAGCTTACAAAAATTACTCAATAATTTGTTAATCCATTTCTGTTTCCTGTTTCCACGTGACTGACAACAACAAAATTAATATTTATTATCTTCCAGAAATATATTACCTGTACTTTACATTTTTAAAACATACGAACACTGACACTGTGTACATAACCACTGGATAAAGAGACTCAAATTAGCAGTATCTTTTAGAGAGAGAGAGAGAGATTATTTAGGATTCTAAGACCTGGCAGATATACAATTATTTTATTATCTTGGGATTTTCTAGGGTCAGTTCTTGGGATTTTGCAAGAAAAATAATTTGAGTAGCAGCACACACCTGGTAGCACGCCAAACCACAACCATATGAATTGACACTCTTGCTTTCAACAAAATGTTTTCGGTTTTTAGAATTTTGGATAAAGGATTGTGTACTTGTATTGTATTTCATGCACAGAATCATACATTTTTAACCTCAAAATCACTTTAAAATATCTTCCAATAAATGTTATGGTACTAAAATTGTTTTTTCCACAAAATATCCTTGTAAATTTGGGGTGCGTCGTATGCAAGGGTGCCTCCGAAACACTATCACCAGCAATCTGTTTTTTCATTTATCCATACTAACAACAATTTTTCTGTTTCATCTATTATGGGAGGCCTTTGTTTTGTCAAACTTGTAACCCCTTAGCAACAATGGTAATTTTTGTCTCTTTGTGCTTTAAAAATGTACTTATGGTGATCTCGGTAGATTAAACTGAGATGCTAAACCAGTCACAGGAATGCTTCTTTCATATTTTTCAATAATCTTTTTTTTTTTTAAGTTCAGTTCTGGTTCTTACCATTTTCCTGGTCTGCTTGTCTGCAATAGCTTTCTTGGGACCCATGTTTTTATTAAAATACAGTACAAAAAGCCACAAAAACTAAGGAAATAGATCAAAGCACAGCTGAGTGGGGTTTAAATGACACCTGGGAACAACGCCAACTGGCACCGACTGACTGAAACATGAAACACTTTGTTAACAGATATCACATAGTTTATCGGGTTGGATTCCGGTTTGTTGTTCGAGCTCCAAAGCAAAATTTACTCAAAATGTTGCGTTGAAATCTGATTGTGTCGAGTTCTGGTACTGGTCAAGGACCGAGTTCTACTGTATATATGTGTATATATGTTTTATTGAATTGTTAGCTTTGGCAACCTGCAATTCACTCCTATGTTGCAAAGCCCCCACTAGAGGAGAGGCGACCCTTGGCTCTACCGCCACGCCACTACAGGTCAAGAGAAACACCGTAGCTCCCTCACCAGGTAAGGTTACAACAGGCATTTCACGACGTTAGCTAAATTTTCTATTTCAAATTCTCCTCCATCTCTGAGAGTTTTTGGGTAGCATATAACCATGTATCCCACCTCCTCACAATGTGGGGTTCAGCTTTGTAATTATTTGATAAGATACTTTTATAAAAATTGAGCTCTTTAGCTGTGTTGTGCCTATTCGTCCCTGAAAGTAGGCGGGGGAGCCTCCTACACCCAAAACAAAAGAGTGCTACCGCGATTTTTAAATTTTGAGCTGCTGCATGAAGTAGAAACTAATAGCTTTGAAATTATATATAAAACTTTATTTTATTATAAAAATGTCATTTTAATTGCAACAAGTGAGACAGTTTATTTTGTCCACAGGACATACTGGAGTTTGTTGATGTATGTCATGAGACTTTTGTTGGTAATCTCTGGCTTGTAATCTCCTCGTACAAAGAAATGTTTCTTCGAACACCTGAGGAAGGTGGAAGGTAAGATTTACAATTTTTCTCTGGATTTGTTTGGTGCT
The DNA here is from genome assembly GCF_040412425.1 of Macrobrachium rosenbergii. Lineage (NCBI taxonomy): Eukaryota > Metazoa > Arthropoda > Malacostraca > Decapoda > Palaemonidae > Macrobrachium > Macrobrachium rosenbergii. The sequence goes on from NC_089764.1 coordinate 32,848,160, forward strand.
TTTAATCAGTTTTTCTTGGGTAAAGAGTCTGCAGAGATATTGACTTCAAATACTTGCAGGGGTTTAATGGGTACCAAGAGATTGTGTTATGGGATAAAAACTGCTCCTGCTCAATTCCAAGCAGTTATGAATAAGATTTTAGTGGGCCTTTAGGGTGTTTTCTGTTATATCAATGATATTCTGATTGTTGCCAACTCATTAGAAGAACATTTAAGAATTTTAAGGTTAGTATTTGAAAGGTTAGTTAAATATAATGTAAAGTTAAATAAAGTGAAGTGAAATTTTTTCAAAAGAAGGTTCAGTATCTTGGCCATCAGTCATATGCTAAGGGTATACGGCCAGTACAGATAAGGTAAGAGGCTTTACAAACAGGCACCCCGGCCTAAAAATGTGTCTGGGCTTAAATCTCTTTTTAGACATGATCAGTTTTTATGGTAAGTTTATTCCTAAGTTGCCTACGCACTTACACACTTTATATGAATTACTGCATAATGATGTTGCTTGGTATTTGAAACCTGAATGTGGAAAGGCCTTCCAAGGGTCCAAAGATATGCTTGTGGGAGATAACATTTTAGTTCATTATAACCCTTCAAAGCCTCTAATCTTAGTGTAGATGCAAGTCCATGTGGGATAGGAACTGTTTTGAGTCAGCCGTATCCAGATGGATCAGAAAGACCAATAGCCTATGCTTCCAGAACTTTGAGTAATGCTGAGAAAAATTATGCTCAGATCTAAAAAGAAGGCTTATCTCTTGTATTTGGAATAAAGAAATTTCATTTATATTTGTATGGGAATGAATTTACTCTGGTAACTGATTGTCAGCCACTAACTAGAATTTGTGGTCCTAAATCAGTAATACCTGCCTTGGCTGCAGCAAGAATGCAGTGCTGAGCTGTTATAGTTTCAGGGTATGTTTATGATATAATACATAGGCCTTCAAAGGCTAATGCTCCTGCTGATTTACCAAGTCGACTTCCTGCACAGCATCATATTAAGGTGGATGACGATGAAGATTTTATTTGCCATGTAGTAATAACTTCATTACCAATTACTTCTAAGACTATTGCCCGAGCCACCTCTACGGATTTAATATTGTGTAAAGTGTTTGAATTTACTGCCTCAGGATGGCCTGGTTATGTTGATAATAAAGAGTTGCAACCTTACTGGATTCGTAGGGATGAGTTGTCTTTTGAAGATAATTGTTTAATTTGGGGAGATGTGTTGTTACACCTTCAGAATTACAGAAGCACATTTTATTGGAATTGCACGATTGTCATTGTGGTATGTGTAAAATGAAGTCTTTAGCTAGATCATTTGTGTGGTGGCCTGGCATTGACCAGGATATTGAAGATAGTGTACATTTTTGTGAAGTATGTATAAGAAACCAGGGGTCACCGAAAGTAGTTCCTTTATTATTCTGGCCATGGGCAACTGAACCTTGGCAAAGGATACCTGCTGAATTTGCTGAAATTAGGGGTCAACATTTTCTTATTGTAGTTGATAGTCACTCTAAATGATTAGAAGTTTGCCCAATGAAGACTACTACAACTTGTGCTACCAATATTTTTAAGAGAGTATTTGGCAAGTAAGGGTTACCTCAAGAATTGGTAATTGATAATGACCTCCAGTTTGTGTCTGGGGAATTTAAAGTCTTTTTAAAGGGATTGGACATTAAACATACTCATGTCCCCCTTACCATCCCATTAGTAACGGGCCGGCAGAAAAGCATGTTCAAACTTTTAAAAGGATGTTCATGAAATTTGAGAGAACCCAGCAGCAGTTCCATAAGATTTCAGTTATTTTGTTGAAGTGCAGAAATATTCCTCATTCTACCACAGGGGAAACTCCTGCAGAGCTGTTTCTGAAAAGGACCCCCAGAACTGTTCTCTCACCGACTAAACCTTGCCTTCAAAGGCAAGTAGAACGTTCCCAAGCAGCAGCCAAATTTCATAGACGTGGAAGTTATCCTAAACACAGATTTTTTTTATAAATTTCAGAGAGTACGAGTAAGAAATGGTAGAAGGGGGAAAAGAGAAGTGGATTCTTGGGGTAATTGATGAGGTTAAGGGTCTACTTACATATTTGGTAAGAGTTCCAGGAAGTAACCATAGGTTTGATTTCGCTAGTCATCTTGTTCCCGATGATGGTGTTGGTCCTAATGTTCAGAAGAAAGAACTATCTTGTGTCAATGAGAATAGGGAGAGTAGAACTTCTTCTGAAGAGCCATACATTCCAGAAGATTGTTCAATGGAATTATCTGCGGGAATGCTCTCTGGAGTAATTACTCCCCTAAACCCTCAGGCAAGTGTTCCTACTGTCCAGCAAGGTTCACCCGAGTTGGTAAGCAATTTTAATCCTCAGAGGCGAAAGATGGCTAGCCCAAGTGTTGGTATAACAAGTAGATATGGTAGGGTTATTAAGCCACCAAGAAGACTTAATCTTTAGTTAGGCCATTTATTTACATATTGATATCTTATAGTAACTCTTGATATTATGTTTTCCTTTAATCTGGTACATTCCATTTTCTATGATAAGAGGACCTGAATAAAGCATTGTAAAGAAGGTAGCCAATGTTTAAATACCATCCTCCATAACTTAGAGGAATCTTGATTTATATCGCCTTTCATCTGCAATAAATTTGAAAGGTGGAAGGTCAGATTCACAATTTTTTTCTGGTAAATTTGTGGATACAGTACTACGTACCTCTATAGGAAAGCTTATTTTATTGTAGGCCTTAGTTTTTTCTTGTCATTCTAGCAGAGTTGAGGGTATGTTTTTGTACTGAGATGTTGCTGTTGATGTTTGTTGGGAAATCACATTGTTTCCAGTGGCTCATCGGGTATGGCAGTGGAAAAACTACGTGTGTTTGTTGCTGGATTGGTGGAGCAGTATGTAGCAGTAGTTGGTGTGAGGGTTGCTGCAGAACCTGATACTGCACATTATGCTCAACTTACCACTGCTTTGGACAAGTTTCATCGCCGTCTTCACGCCATTACCCAGCTCCTTCCCAATACAAATTTTGGAGAGTAAGTTACCTTCTTGCCAGAAGTGTTGCTGTGTATTTTTTTTAAAAATTCATCTATTCAATTTGTTTAGAATATTTTTTTCTACCAGTATGATATCTTTGTTAAAGATCTCTTATTTACTAGTGTGCATCATATAGATAAATGCTGAAATGGCTCTTAGTATGTTACTTACAAATATAAAGTGTGAACTTTACCACTGAGGAAGCCTGAAAATATCTCTTCACAAACAGGGCTGCCTTGTACGCCAAATATAAAATGTGAACTTTACCACTGAGGGGGGTAAACAAGTGGCACTGACTGCCTATCATTCGTTGTACACCACTTGCCATAACTTTTGCAGCTCACCGTCGTTATTTCCTACTGAACCTCATGTTTGGTAAATCTATTTAACATAGAGATTATAATAATAATATAAATTGTTTACTGGTATTTTTGATAGTGTAGTCACTTGTTTTGTCCTCAAGGAGTTACCCTTCCATGGTTTAGCCTGGTCTTGTAGCCAGGTATTGTGTCGTAATGATGAACACTATAACACTTGATGGATTATAATTGACTCAAAGATGAGAGAGCATTTTCCCTTTTCTTCAGCAAAGTTGAAACCAGTTTTCCAGTGTCAAAACCTGCAAGAAGGAGAAGTGATTATTGCGCATGCGCATCCGCCATCTTGTTTACGAATGTACTGGTAAAGGACCAGGGGGTCTTGACTCTCTGGTCAGGTGACAGGAAAGTTCACCGTAAGCCAGAGCTCCTTACGTGAGCTTTTTATTCTCCGTTTTCACTAATGAGGATCATGGAAACATCCAAAATCGAAAGTCAAGTGCTTGTTTTGAAGTTAGTTAAAATTTTTAGTTTTAAACTGTGGAACAGATAATTAATAAAATTTTTAGTTTTAAACTGTGGAACAGATAATTAATAAAATTTTTAGTTTTAAACTGTGGAACAGATAATTAATAAAATTTTTAGTTTTAAACTGTGGAACGGGTAATTAATTTGTGCGTGAAAGCCATAAACCGGCGTTTCTTGCAAGTACAGGCAGTCTCTGGTTATTGTCAGGGGTTCCATTCCTGACAGCACGACAATAACCGAAAATCGCCGCTAACCAAAAATCGGCGATAATAACACCGACCCCTGGTTATTGGTGCTGATAACTGGGGATCAGCGCCAAGAACTGGAGATTGGGTGCCGATAACTGAGGATTGGTGCCGATAACTGGGGAATGGTGTCGAAAATCCAGTTATCGTCATTGCTAGACAAGCACTGTAAAACCGGATTGCTGACACTGTAAAACCGGATTGCTGATTACCGAGGCCGCCAATAACCGGAGACTGCCTGTATATGGTCGGCACTGACCTATGATCACAGATTGTAAAAAGCGCAAATTGTTTTGAAGAATTTGTCATTCTATTTAGAAATCTTAACTAAAATGTTCCACAATTTATTATTAATTAAGATAATCCTTTCAGATAATGATGTCTACAATAGCCTAGGCAGTAGGCCTAGCCTACATCAGATTCAGTGAGAATAATTTAGACTATAGTAGATGATGTCTGTAGCCTGTAACCGAGGATTACATATCCTTAAGGGTGAATTAAATAACCTGGATTAGGTAGTAACCTAAATTAAGGTAAGTAAGAACCTTTTAAGACATATCCTGTTATGGGCCTAGGCAGCATTCTAGTTTACACCAAGGACCCTAGGATTAGATAAATAGGCCACAGACTTTTTCCTTTTATATTGCCTGTATACTTAAACATGATCTAAATAATGCAGGACTAGAAATCGTCAAAAATCATAAGTAATGCTCTCATATTGAAAACGATAAATGATTATTGAGTTTTACATCAAAAAACATCCCATTACATTTTGGCCAGTTTCCCGGTTATCGGCGGGGTTTTCATGTTAATTTCTGATGAATATATTTGAAAAGCCCAACAGCGTGACAATAACTTAAACATGATCTAAATAATGCAGGACTAGACAGTACCTCATATTAAGTTAGATGATAACTTTTTACGAAACATCCCAATACAGGCAGTCCCGGTTATCGGCGGGGTTTTCGTTCCCAACAGCGTGACAATAACCGAAAATAGGCGATAACAGCGCTGATCCCTGGATAGCGGCGCTGATATCTGGTTATCGGTGCCGATAAGTGGGGATCCCCGTCGATAACCGGGGGATCAGCGCCGATAACTGGGGGTCAGCACCGATAACTGGGGGCCGGTGCCAATGAGTGGAGATCGGCGCCGAAAATCCAGTTATCGTCGTCACTAGACAAGCGCCGTAAAACTGGATCGCCAGTGACCAAGGCCACCGATAACCAAGGACTGCCTGTATTGGACTAAATCGTTAGCCTAGGACTAGATGAAATAGTAACCTGTGCTGGATGAGATGGTAGCCTAGCTTTAAGGCTACATACTAAGGTAATTGTGTTCTATGTAACCCATACCCTTAAGTGTGAATTAAATAATCCGGGTTAGGCAGTAGCCTAGATTAGAATAAGTGATAGCCTAGCTATAAGTTACACATTAGTGAGTTACTGTTTTTGTTTTATATAGTAGACCAAATAGCCTAGGATTGGATAACAACAACTTGGGTTAGACAAAAATAGTAGCATAACAATAAAGGTACTGCATGTTAGTAAGTTTTTATTCTGTTTACATTTAAGAGTGATCTATATAATCTGAATTAGGGAGTACCTTGTACAGGCAGTTTTACGACGGGGTTCTGTTCTTATGCCGTGTCATAAGCTGAAAATCGTTGTAAACTGAAAAATCATCGAAAATCTTCAAAAATCCTAAGAAAACCTTACTTTTAATGCTCTGGGTGTATTGGAAACGATGTAAACTGCATTTTTATTGAGTTTTTCATAAAAAAAAACTCAAAATTTTTATTATTCTGCTGTTTTGGAGCCATATTTCTGCCGTCAGATCAGCGTACGATGCGTTGTAACCCTGGAACATGCGACATAAACCGGGAAATAATTTTTAATGAATATATTTGAAAAGCATCGTAACCTTGGAACGTTGTAAGCTGGACCCCTCATAACCTGGGGACTGTCTGTACTAGGCTATGAAAGAACAAATAAGTCTAGGATTATATATAAACAGTATTCTATGCTCAATAAAATAACCTATTTTTTACGGCTCCATAGCCTATCTGTAAAGCTACATACTAGTAGGGATGTATGTAGCCTAAATCCTTAAAGGTGATATAAACCTAGAACAGGCAGTAGCCTAACCAGATTAAGTAGGAACCCCTTTTTAAGGAAATATCCTACTACAGTATTAGCCTAAGACAGCCCCAGTTGAGATTTCTACGGAAGCACTTTTAAATTTTCTCTTAAACCTTTTTGAAGACAAACACCTTGCAGTTACAACAGTCTTGGCATACAAGGCAGCATTAATGGAACCCTTGCTTTATGGGTTCAGTATTGACTCTGCTGTCTTTTGCACTACAAAGGCCCGCTCCCAAAAGGCTTTCAATTACTTGGTCCCTGAACAAGGTGCTTAGACTTCTATCAACCCCGCAATTCAGCGGACCCAATACAAACTACAGCTGGCTGCTTACATGCTACAAAAGGCGATTTTCTTGATTGCATTAGCATGAGGAGTTTGTATTAGTGAACTTGGCTCTCTTAGATGGGGACGATACATCATGCAAACAACTGACCATCAATTAGTATTTTTTTTTTATTTGTCCCCTGGCCCATCATTCCTGGCCAAGAATGAGGATCTTTTGAGAAGGAAATCTCCTATTCTGATAAAAAAAAACTCAATTTAGCAGACAAAACATATGCCTGGTTCAAGGACTTTTTACCTAGAAGACACAGTAAACATCCCAGAGGATCTGATTCTCCTACACCCTGGCACAAAGAACCATTCTCCCTACGAGGGCTGAGAGTTATTGCAGTCTCTTTTTAAAAAGGCAAATCCAAACTCCTTTCCTAGGTCACATGATATTAGGAAATTAAGTACAGGCAGTCTTGGGTTACGACGGGTCTGGTTTACAATGTTCCGAGGTTACAATGCTTTTCAAATACAGTATATTCATCAGAAATTATTTCCTGGTTTACGATGCATGTTCCGGGGTTACAACACTTACGACGCCAATCCGACAGAAGGAATATGGCTACAAAACGGCAGAATAATAAAGATTTTGAGGTTATTTTATGAAAAACTCAACAAAAATGCAGTTTATCTCGTTTTCAATACACTCAAAGCATTAAAAGTAAGGTTTTCTTAGGATTTTTTATGATTTTCGACGATTTTTTGTCTTACGATGATTTTTGGCTTACGACGTGGTGTAGGAACGGAACCTCCGTTGTAAACCGGGGACTGTCTGTGTGTCATTGGCCTTTTTCAGAAATGTCTCTTTTGAAGGAGTCTCGGAATGTACAGGGTGATCATCAGAGACAGTATTTTTTAAAAAACATTATTGCCACGAGCTCGAACAAATTTGACTGCACTGTGTATCAGTAGGTGGCATGGTTACCCCTAACCCCTAGGTGCTACAGCGGAAAACCAGGGGTCTCATTGATGGTAAGTATGCTAACTATCTCTGGGAGAAGGGCGACAGTACTGCAACCAAACCCAGCAAGCTTTGGTAAGCCACTGTAGAACTACATCCTAAAACATAAGTTCGTGTATAGTTTCTTATTCTTTGGTACCAAAACCTGAATGGTATTTGGAATAAAGAGTGGGACTTGAAATTTGTGGCTTGACCTTGGACCAGAGATGTTTTTTCTTTGGGGTGTTTGGGATTAAAAATTGAGAAAAACAGGTTTTGACATAAAAAACCTATTTTTAGTCTTTTCAAAACCTCACCTGATGAAAAGGCAATTTCATTTTGACTAACAGAGAGTAATGACTCCTTTACTAGTAAGTTCGTAAAAGTCACTTCTTCTTCTTGTAGGTTTTGAGGAAAACCGAGTTCAGCTTCACTGAAGATAATGGAAAATGCCCTCTTATCTATGAGTCCATTATACTCCATCTTGTGTTTTAGTGTTTATCATTATGACATAATAAGACCAGGCTAAAAGAGAATTTTTGATATTAGTCTGGTTTTTTCATTGAGGACTCGACAGCAGTACAAAACCTGTTACTGTGTTTACTGTCAGCGAATTGTATTAATCTCTGTATACAGGTATTTTTATTTTACAGTAATTAAGTATAAGTAAACATGTTTTATTTGTGCAAATGAAGAATGATAAGCAGATCTTGATTTTTTTTAGTACTACTATATGGTACAGCCTACAGGTTTATGCAAGTTTATTTCAGCACTGATGGCATTTGATATCACCATATTATATTACCAATATTTCTCTTTTAAGTTTTTCATGCCATAGTGTTAGCTGTTTATAAGTAAAAACACAAAATTTTTGATGTTTCAATAAAATTCACAAAACTTTTCAGAACATGGTAGTATTATGGAAGAGGTTTGGCCATATGATTCTGCCGCATAATGCATATTTATTTTTGTAACCCGTGAGTAATACCAACAGGTAAGGTACATTAGTTTGTATAGACAACGTATGTGCCCTTACCTTTGATTATTTAAAAGTTAGAAAGCAAATGCCCCCAACTTGTTTGTTAAACATTGTGGGGGAAGTGGTGCTGCCTTAGTTTTGCGGGCTGTCTTATCCAGCAAACACAGTGTAGGCTTCAACTTGAATTACACCTCAGAATTCTAGGGGTCGACTTATATGCCTGATTGACTTATACACCGGCATATGCAATAGTAGATCATGTAAAAATGTTATATATTAAGGGAAAAAATTAAGTTGTGAAAACAAACTTTATTAATACACTCATCACTAGGAATGTTTAGTTTATGCAGATTTGTGGATTTGAGACTTATAGAATAATTAGCATTGTATTACAGTTGACCCCCGGTATTCGCAGGGGGTTGCATACCACTACCCCCTGCAAATAGCTCAAATCCACGAATACTTAAAACCCCTCTAAAAATGCTCATAACTGCCTATTTTGATTGTTCAAAACACCAAAAAAAAAACCTAAAAAAATGCTTATACCTGAATATTTTAATAGTTTTATCACAAAAAGTGCATTTAATCATGAAACTGATATGAAAGTACAGTAATTTGTGAATATTTATCTATGAAAAATAATGCGAATAGTGTGTATGCATATATGTTCCACGGAGAAATCCGTAAATAGGTGAAGCCATGAATCCAGAATCGCGAATAGGCAGTTCCACTATATACATGAATTTAATATTGTAAAGTTCTCTAATCTTCTTCAAATGTTGATAATGTACATCCAGTTTTTTCAGAAACTTCCAAGTTTGAGTAAACGTAAACACCTAATTTTCAGTGTGGCATTAGAGCTTGTGATTGAAGCCGCATCATCAAGGTGTCAGTCATCATTATCTGCCCTAAAGATGGGATTGGCATCCAGTTTAGGGGACGTGCGACATGCTATGGCTGCACCGCGACATCCAAACCAAGATGGTACGGAATCAACGCAGCATCAACTCAATGAGCACTTGACACGTCTCGTGGCTGCTACAGCTGCTTCAATCAAAGATCGAATGATGGCTTTACAGGTAATACTTCTGTGATCATCAGGCTTTCATCATGACAGGGGGTCTTGCATTACCCTTCATAATTTTAGTGTCATGGATGCATCTAAGAGTGACCTTGTTGTTTATATGTGTCTGTGTCGTATGTACACATTGTTTCTTGACAGACCCGTAACTTACAGTGCCCATTTTGTTTGTCATTAAATGTCTCATTACGGAATTCTCATATCCTTTCAATTCATAATTTTAAATTTGGTTAGAGGTTTGAATTCATTTTAACGCACTTCTGTGGCAGGATGTCTTATTTATTGGCAATGTTGTATTTCCAAGGGTAGCACCAAAGAAATAATGATTACTGTACAACTATTATTTTTCATCAAGAACTTTTGACAGTATATTAACATTTAGGATTACTTAAACATGTCTTTGGTTTGGGTGATGCTTGAAGCTTGTTTGTTTTTGTTAGCCCCTCTTCAATTTTTAAGGAGAGGTTCTGGTTTGGTATTTGTTCAGTATTTTACATGTTTCTGTAGCTGGGCTCCTTCGGGCATCAGAAGAGTTGGAACACTTTGATATACTTGGATAAGAACTGTGAGAAGGGAGGCTAAAGATAATTATAAATATGTAGAAGACAAACCACAGAAAAGAGTGGTGGATTTCACATAGGCGTTTTGTGTCATGCAGCACTGGAGGCAGTAATGATGATTGGTGATTTCTGTGTTTCTTTACTCGAGCTGCACTTAGTAGAGGCTGTTTGCGTAATATGGGAGTTCATGGATGACAAACTGCCTTGCACATTATAAATTTGCATTTAAGAACAACCCCTCTTACAGGAATGAATGTATACCTTCAACATAATGATAAGATTCACCCTGTAATATACCCAGGTTACACTGGTGTTCCACAGTTAAAAGAAAAGTGGAAACTAACATGAAAAATAAGGGAGATTGCCTCAGTATGAAGGGCCTAGGGTTGATATCTCACATAGCTTTTGTCATTGTATATGAGAAAGTTTGTTATTAAATTATATAAACATATAAATAAAAAATTAATATGCACTAACATGCAATAAATAAAAATATTTGTTCCTACACAATATACAAACCATCGGTCTTTACATGAGGAATATGCTTCAGCGCAGCTTGGGAACTGGCCGTCTAACTTTAAACAAGGTGGTTGAGTATGTAGTTGACTACTGACTACGGGTGGGAGTCCTGCCCACCCAGTCGGTACGTATCTTTTTGTGCTTGCCGTTCGACTCGGTTGTTTGTTTATGTTTTGGTTTATGATATATTAATGTGTTGTGTTTTTGCTTATATTTGGATATAATGTGCTTCTATGATAGTATATGCAAATCCAACACCTTATTTTACCTTTGTGTTTGCATATTCTGTATTTTGATCTACAGGTAATAATGCAAACCTTACGACTTTTATTAACCTCGAATATGTTAAACTTGTTTTAACTTTGCCAAGGCAATGAGTTCAAACTGGTTTCTCACCTTGCTTACAAACTTGTATTGCTCTACGACGCTCTTCGTTTTCTCAGGGAGAAATTTATTCCTTCGGAACCCGTGGCTCAACTCGGGGAGAGAGAGAGAGAGAGAATCCAGAGTGTGTGTACGTTTCCTACCTTCCCATTCCCAGACGGGAATGATGCAAGTGGTGCAAAGGTGCCGGGCCAGTGATAGACTTGTGGTAGAAGTTGAAGAAGAGAATCTATTTATCAACATCGTCTTTTCCTTCATTTACTTGTGTGCCATCTCTACGTAGTGCTTTCCCACATCTTCGGACTCGGGAACCATGCGCTGGGTCTCGCTGAAACCCTGCAACATGGGAGCACCAGGCGTGCAGGTCTCCTCAGATACAACATGTCAAAGAGGTAACCTGTGTCACCAATATTAGTTCCAGAAAGTTATCTTCCCAAACTAGTACATACCTCCGTACCTCCGCCTGTGTTTCTTCAGACACTCAGGTAGAGGGAGCAACCGAAGATCGTCCTGTACGCGACTCGAAAGCTCCGAGTGCACGGACCTCCAAGGAGAAACGTGTCACTCCAGGTACTCTGGTTTCATTGGAACCCCAAGTTACCTTTACCAGTATTGTCGAGTCACCCCCATGGATTGGTATAATCCTTCCTCTGCTCAAGTTTCCCCAGACACGCGGGTAGAGAAAGCAACTGATTATCAATCCACTCGTGACTGAGGAACTCCAGGTGCGCTGGTCTCTGATGGGACCCAGCATCACCATGGGTACTCGGGTTTCTTCAAAACCCAGGGTTATCCTTTACCATTTACCAGTACCATGGAATCACTCCGCAGGTTGGTATAGAGCCTACCTCTGCTCGAGATTCCTTGAATTCTCGGGTAGTGGAAGCAACTGATGCACGATAGATTCGTGATTCAGGAGCTTCAGGTGTGCTGTCTTCCCAGGAGACCTGCTTCACCCCAGGTAGTTGGGTTTCTCAGAAATCCCGCGTTACCTTTACCAGTACTGTAGAGTCACCTCCATGGGCTGGTGTAGGCTCCTCTACTGCTGCGCGGGGTCCACTGACCTCCACGACACCGTTAAGAGAGAGAGTGAGTGTACAGTATGCAGGTACTGCTTTACCCGCTGCCAATGCTCAACTGAGTACAGTGCCAGGGTCCCTCACTGGTGCAGCTGTCTCGTGAGTCCACTCACCTGGAGAAGCTACAAACAAGTTCTCCATAGAGTCCTCTTCATGTGTAGAGGCCACGACCTCGAAAAAGACTGGGGCACATCGTGAGGGCAGCTTGAGTCCACGCCTGAGACTGTGTGATCTCTCTCCCGGGTCAGCCATCACCTGCATTCACGCGTACAAGCCCGCTCACCTGGGGATAGCTTCCACGTACGTTTGTGTGAACCCGTTCGCTCTCCTCAGGACAGCCCCCACCCATGTTTGTGCCGATAACCGGATATCAACGCTGATAACCAGGGATCGGCACTATTATCGCCGATTTTCAGTTATCAGTGATTTTCAGTTATCATCACACTGTCGGGAATGGAACCACGCTGAAAATGGGGACTGCCTGTATAGCACGTCTTCAAGATAGCCACATTCGCGCCCGTGTATGAACGATCACTCTTCCCGGGAGAGCCTTCATGCATGCTTGCAAGAACTGGCCGACTCACCCAGGGATATCTCCATTCACGTTCGCATGAATACGTTCGCTCTCCAAGGCCTGTATGGCCGTCCTCGACATGAATTGATGACCACCCCTAGCCTCACTCACCTGCAGGGTCCTTGGCTTCCGGCAGGTATGGTAAGGGTGTTAGACTCTCTCACCTGTTCTCTTACCCCTCAGAGTTTTCTGAGAACCAGGTATCAGACAGTTTTGGGTTCAAGACTGGAAACGTTCACGCTTCCATCCTTTCGCAGCCACAGAAGCATCTCTGGACTGAACCAGTTGTATACTCGAGTGGTAGAGAGATCACTGGGCGACTGGAGGTTTTGTCAGGTGTCATGTGTGTGATTCGGCAGTTTTATGATCTCAAGAACTTTCTTCCCTGTGAACGGTTCATCAGCCATCGAAGTTTTTTGGGGACCCTTAAAGGAAACCAAAGTCGATGAACTTGTCATGGTCACAACTTGCTGAAGGGGTTTTCAGCCAGGTGAAGACAATTCACTCAGGTTACACCTATCTTGCAAAACACTTCCTCAGGCTCTGAATCACTGGAAGAATTCCTCAATTCCTCGAAGAGTCATTTGCTGACCAAACAGGTTGACCCAGTGTTTGGGCCTGTTGCTGAACGCCTCCCCACAGAGGGAACTTCCCTACCACAGGGCAGTGACAATGGAATCAACTATCATGTAAGCATTTCATATGGTTCCCTGGATGGATATTTGTTCCATTACATGGCCAAGATCTCTTCTTCCTCTTCAGGTTCTCAAAGTTCTGAAGAGGAGGTCACATTCAGGAGACCAACATTGTCTGGAGGTACAACCTTTTTCTACCTAGCCCACCAGACAGCTAACTTGTGTACAAACCTGGTGCCAAAAGAAAAGGCATTGACTTGGCTCAGGTTACCATGTTTGTCAGTTACGAGTCGGCACTGTTACTCGGGAATGAACTGATACTTGTCATCAGCCTTGCCCTAGAGAAGAAGTGAAGGTGTTGCTGAATACTGTACGGTTAGTACTTGCTAGGATGCTTATTTTTCGAATACATATCCATCATCTGTGTGGGGACAAGAGACAACTTCTCTAATTTGCCGGGACTTGGCAGTCTCGTTCAAGTGTGAGAAACCTGATCTCACACTTGAGCAGAACACGTAGTGTCCAAACATGCTGGTCTTATGGTCGCATCTCATATCAGCAGGTTCAGAGAAGAGACCAGTTGTTCCTGTCTTTACAGGAACGACTAGCTCGAAAGTGACAAGTCATCCTCATTCACCTGCCGCCCTTGGGGAAGCTGGGTCCTCATGAGTGGCTTCACCCCCGTTCCCTTCAGTGAAGGATGCAGACGTTCTAGTCTCCAATAAGAGACTCCCTATTCTTTTCCATTCCTCCCAGGAAGGAATTGAATCAGGATTAGCCTGGTGGCCAGATGATATGAACCTCGTTGGAGTGTCTCTTCACACCCATCCTCCCGTCATGCTCCCGTTCACAGGTCTATTGTCCAAGGGACGAGGCGCACACCTAGTAGAGTTGCTGCTTTTAGGTGAGAGAAATCGTAACGGCAAACACCTCCACATCAATATCCTGGAACTCAAGACAGATTCCTTAGCTCTTAGAAAGATTCAGGATCTTGATGAGCTATGCTGTGGTGCTGATGAGTGTCAGTACCCCCATCGCCATGAAGGTAACCTTTATCAACAAATAGGGTGGGGTACTGGTTTCCCTTCAACTCTACATGTTGAAAGGGCAGGTGTACGAGTGGGCAGTCGCACACTTGGTAGAGTTGTTAGCCAAGTACATTCTAGGGAACCGGAACATAATGGCAAGTAAGCTCAGTCACCAGTGTCAGGTGACAGGGATTTGGCCTTACACCCAGACATTATGCATGATTTTCCAATCTTTGGAACCTCCCAACATTAGATCATCACAATAGAAACTATCTGTGTGCTGTTCCATCGTTCCACTTCCATGGTCGTTGGTAGGAACATCTCCCAAATCCCGTGGAACAGTCTTGAGGCCTTGGAAGAGGCAAAGGGATCTCTCGATTGCTCTCCCCCGTCTATGGACACAGGACCATTGTACAGGGCTCTGCATACCCCCTTGCCGCAGGAGCAACAGAGGCATGGGTCTCCATGAACACCCATGCCTCAAACACAGGTCCCCTGAAGTTACCTTCCCGGACCAGTGGAGAACCTTCCACCACTACACGGGCTCTTCAGACCCCCAAGTATTGGCAGCAACTCTTGCACGGGGTCCCACAGAGCCCCGTGCCATGGGAATTACAGGTGAACGAATTCCATGAACACTCGGGTCACCAAAGGTACATGGTTCTCCATGGACACCTGTGTCACCAGAGGTGCACGGGCTCCAGTAGACCCCCATGTCACCAATATCGGCCCCGAGAAACCTTTTCCCTGAACAGGTAAGGTTCTTCTGCCGCTGCTCAGAGTCCCACTGACTCCCGTGACACCGGTAGATCCCCTGGTCTATGGAGTTGGTCCCAACCTACAAGAGAGTGAAGGCCCAGCACACAGGGCCAACCCCACCCCCTGCACATTCTCACATAGTAACGGTGCCAGTATCCATGAAAGGTGTTGCAGACTCACAGGTAAGCGCACCTAGAGAAGGAGGTCTCCTGCTTAGGCTTCTTTGTCTGTAGAGGCCTCGGCCTCGAGGAAGACTACAGCACTTGAGGAGATGAGGTTCTGTCACGCTCAAGTTTGTCCTGGAACTCGTGCGAAGACTTTCGAGCCACATTCAGTCACATCGAGGAACTGGTTGGTAGTGATCATAACAAGATACTACTGTGTCCAGTTACAGTGCTATGGTACTATCTTCAGAGGACCCAACACCTCAGGTCTGAGTGTTGACGACTTTTTTTTTTTTTTTTTTTTTTTTTTCTGGCTCAGCTAAGAAAGAAGTGTTCAAGAACACGATTTCTTTCTAGCTTTGTGAGGCTATCAACAAGCAGACTCTACACCCAGCGTATAGCCAGAAGTTCGTTCCGAATACCTCACGAGGGTAGGGACATTCGTCTGTCCCTCACATTCCAGAAGAACCTGTCCGTTCTACAGGTATTAAGACAGAAAGCAGTCTAGGCTGTCCACTCACGTCTTTCTACCTTCAGGACGTTTCCCACAGGCCCTGGGACACCTTTTTCCCTGGGTCCTGTGTGGCTGCTCAACAAGTTGTGTAGCTCACCCAGCTTCTTTAGTGAACAGGTATTCAGTGGCAAAGAGTGAATGTGAGTAGGGGACTGGCTCTTCTACCTTCTCTCTTGTATCTTTCCTCTCTCACGGAGAGACACTAGTAGCCATCCGTCACATGCTGGTTGGGTGGGCCATGAAAGTGAGCTTACATAACTGAGTACCCTGTCTATAATCTTAGATAGATTAATGTAAGTCCTCCCCTTCCTAGCACGGGGAGAGAGGGGCTGATGTTAAAACAACCTGTTGGTTATCTCTAGTTTTATTGCCTCAGATGCTCTGGGTTCATCCAAGTCATTTTCGAAGCAGTGTTGCTACGCAGACACACACACACACACACACACACACATTAATTCGAAAGGTCCAGAAGTCTGACAGTTGAACACACAGTTGTTCACACTCTTGTTCAACATGCCAGAGGCATGGTTGCTCCTTCCTTGGCTCTTACATGACTAGGAAGGATGTCCAGGTAAAGCGAACTACCAGTCAGTTCAGAAGCTTACTCAGAATTCTCCTACCAAGAAGGAAGTCTTCCTATGTATATTGTGTAGGAACAAATGACAAAATTTTTAAGTACAGTGCTCCCCCATTTTTTCGCGGGGATAGGTTCCAGAACCCACCGCGAAAATGCAAAACCCCTCTAAAAACACTTATAACTGCCAAATGCAGGCAGTCCCCACTTACCGGTGGCATTGGTTAACGGCGATTCGGTGTTATAGTGCTTGGCTAGCGAGGCTGTTAACCAGATTTTCATTGCCAGTAAGCAATTTTCAGCACCAGTAAGCAGTTTATCGTGTCAGTAAGCAGTGTATCGGTGTCGGTAAGCAGTTTATCGCCACCAGTATCAGGTTACTGGCACCATCAAGCAGTTTATTGGCTCTATTATCGCCGATTTTCAGTTGGCAGCGCTTGGCCGGGAACAAAATCCCTGCCGTTAACCAGGGACTACCAGTACCCGTACCCCTTATAACTTTCTAGTTTAAAGCTGTCTGTTTTAAAAGTTCATTGCCTAATTTAGTAGTTCAAATAAAAATATACCTTAAGTTATCAACTAAAACAATTTAATATCAATTCAAACAAAAATACACCTCAAACCATCATCCCAAAACATCCTAAGTCATCTTAGATTAGTACCCTTTTACAACTGTTACTCTTTAAGTATAGATGCCCCATAAAATGCTTATAAAAATGATTCACTGATTTTAAAACATTAATATTAATGTAAACACAGCAAAATATCTATAAAATGTTTAATACAAATTAGATAAATCTTTAATACAAATGAAATAACTTTGTCTTATTTGAAACTAATCAAGTTGTATACATAAGCAAATGAAATTGAATTTGTCCTGTTTTCTTTATATATTGTCTTACAAATTCGAAGGGTTTATTCACAATTACTAATTTTTCATATTGTTACAGATATTTATGATAAAACTAGTGTAATGCACCTAAGCATAGGTTGAGCCCCAGACTAGCATAACAGGTTTTTCTCTCTCATAGTGTTGAAATGATTGTCAATATTTAAAAATATTCAAATTATTTTCATTTTTTTAACAGTGCTTTACTGGAAAACAAATTAAAATAATTAGTTAATGTTTTAAATATGGTACAATATGCTCTATAGTCCAAAAACACTTTAAAGTTATATAATTTTAAGGTACATCTTATTTACCCTAAGGAGAGAAGAGAGAGAGAGAGAGAGAGAGAGAGAGAGAGAGAGAGAGAGAGAGAGAGAGAGAGAGAGAGAGAGAGAGAGAGAGAATTGTACACCTGTTATGCTATTCCCACCAATGAGCTTAACAAATACTGTAAATCATAGTTTCATGTAAATTGTTTTCATTTTTGTCATTAAATATGAAAAATACAGATATTTATGATAAAAAATTAGTAATAATTTTAGAGATACAGTCCATAGAAAAATCAAATTGGTTCACAGAAAATTGTAACAAAATGAAGCGTGGAAAAGTAATGAAAAACCGGGGTATCACTGTAACTCATATTTTTCCTAACTATACAAACCTGAGGTCTCCACATTTTTACTGCCCAAAAGGCAAAGTGAATTTTGTTTCATTATTTTTATAAATGCAAGATGGCAGTCTCATAATATCAGTGCATTTTTGTTACTGTGCTGTCATCATGTAGTGGTAATGTATAACTAGGGGTTGTACTTTGAGTCAGGCTCTCTTATTCATGTTTTTATTGTATTTTGCCTCTCTTTGCGTGGAGTCCTGTCAAACTCTCTTGTATAGAGGTTACTATAATCATTTGTTCCATGTTCTCTCTCAACTCTCTCTCTCTGGCGAGATTTATAAACAAGAATACTCATAAAATAACCGAATTAAATTTTATTTTAATTTGGATTCTACCTTTCATTTTTTAATATTCTACCTACCAGGCGTTCACACAACCTAAACACACATTTGCAGTGAATGCAGAATTCAGACACAAGTTTTGCAGGGAACTTGTACGAGAAGGAGTTGTTGTGGCATTTTTCTTGCACATAACTGACACACTTCTTCAGTTTTGCCACAAAAAGGATAAAGATCCCGTGCTTCTCTTATTGCTTTCAAGAATGTGCCTTGATCTTCATACGTCTACAGTTCATTATCTTGTAAGTAGACTTTATTTTATGCAGCCTGTTACAGGTTACTCAAAAACCTTTGTATTTGTGTGTAAAAAAAATTAAAAGGGTAGTAAGTGTTAGATATCAGGTGAATTCGATGTTGTAAGACCCACCCGGCTCCGATATATTTTGGAAAAAGGATTGCTGTATTCTTACAAAACTTGGAACCCTAATGTGCTTAAACAAAATGCTAAACCATCATTTTACTAGACTTATGTCACTATTTAAGAAAAGATTTGTTTAATTCTGAAATAGGGTTCAATTAATTGATAAACAATAGGTTTGGTTGGCCAGTAAGCTCTTGGAATGCATCATAACTCACCTACTGAAACTCCACTTTTATAATTTGTATTTTATGGAATTTTTCAGTTCCTATTGTTTTTTTTAATGTTTGTTGATATTTGTATATTATTTTAATTGATCAGATTTTTGATAGCTTAGCTTCTGTTCGTCCTCAAAGGAGTTACTGTACTCATGGTTCATAGACAGGCTCATGGCTCCATAAGATAAACCAACCAATTTCAAAGAATTCTCTTCTAGTTGGTCTTGGCCAGTATAGTGCACGTTGACACCGATAGATTATAGGACTCAAGGCAAGAGGGCTTTTTCTCTTGTTTATAGCAACTGCCTAGGTTCTTCCTCGTCTTAACCTGCAGATGTGCCAACTGCCCACCGTAAGTCATCCAATATCGTGGGAACAACACACTCTGCACTAGACCAACTGCTTACTATTCATATGGTCTCTGCATCATTAGCACACAGCCATAGTTTGTGCATGTATAATTGCACCTAGAATTATATTTTGGTCATCATGGAAGAACCAAAAAGCAAGCTAAGTGCAGTGTTAAGTCCCAGTGGAAAGTTTTAGTTTAAAAATTTTTTTAGCTGGTAGCTTAGTTCGATTTCTCTGAATTTTGGGAGCCAGTGTCTCCTGTAGGGCAAAAATTTAAGTTTGTTTTGTTTACTATTCCGTCTTTGCTAGCTGACAAACAGTGTATAATTATATTGAAGTACTAATACTTTTAAATAGTTTTGTTATTAAAAGTCTTTGGTATATGACCCTCTACCTTAGTAGTTAGGGTTCTAATAGGGTCCATCTGGGCTACTTAGATATGCTAAGCTACATCTTTTGAATTATTAATAGCCTAACCATTCACATAGCTATGTAAAGTTGTAAGCGACTTTTGATTGTGTTCAACTGACTTTTGAATGTCCTCAACTTCCAAACTTTGGTGTTAATTAAAACCAGTTGGGTACTTATAGTACTTAATTACAAACTGAATAGTTTTTTGTGATAATGTTCCCTATTTAGCCTTAATATCAGGGAATTGTATCAGACTACGATGTTTCCCATCATGGAACTACTTCTAGCAGTTATTGCTCCGCCACTAGCTGCGTCACTCGGTAAACGTTGGTGATGCCTGTTTTCCTACGTGATTATAAACTTTTACATCGTCATATTTCCCTTGGCAAAATATTTTCATTGAAGTACTTTCTTATGTAACTTGTCCTTTCTTTTGATAAGAAAAAGCTCCCTCAGGATGTGGCTACTCAGTTTGGGATTTACTAGTGTGCTGGAAGTTTCTATTAGAGGGCTTCCAGAATCCTCTAGAACAGTGTTTGCTGCTGTAGCCAAAACATTTATGCAGACCCTATGTGGAGCACTCTGTGATTTTATAGTGTCACATAAAGGTTTGTCACTCCCCAGTGTATCTTCTTTATTACGATCTAACCCCTTCTGTAAGGACCTTTTTGAGGAGTCTGTTGTGGCTCAACTCAATGGACAAGCCTGACAACAGAACTGTACAATATATGCTCTCCTTAGAAAGAGTCACACAAGCCTCCACTCTCCCGTAAAGGATCCTTCCAGCAACAACAGAAGGGACAAAAGGAAAAGCAACTCCTGGAATGCCTAATAAAGGCAAGGGAAAATATGGAGCCCAATAAGAATGGTATGGTCGGGAGTTGTCTTCCACGGGATCACATGCAATGGAAATCTTCCCCTTGGGGAAACGTATGATCCTAAATGGGCTAGGGTGGAAATGATTTCATCTTCCCTCCCCCCAGGTTTTTCCAAGAACCAGAACACTCTTTGGAAGATTATGTGCAGAAGGTCCTTTTAAAAGGAGCCATAGAGAAACATACATATGTATGCCACCCAGCACATTTCTTCAGTGTCCCCAAGAAGGATTTCTCCAAATGGTGGGTGATCCTCGACCTGTCAAAATTTAACAAATGCATAGTTTGCCATAGCTTCTGGATGACTACTGTTGCCCAAGTACGTTCAATCATTCTGCAAGGGACCTCGACCATTTCTATAGATCTGAAAGACTTATACTGACACTCCCTATCGCCGTTCCCTACCACCCCTTCTTGGGGTTCCGGATAAGGAAAGGTAATGTACAGACTCAAGGTCATGCACTTTTGGTTAAACATTGCCCCAAGAATCTTTGCAAAATGAACAACAGTAATTGTCTGGGAACTCAGAAATGAAGGAGTTCCACTGGTAGTCTACCTAGATGATTGGCTAATCTGGAGGCCCACCAGAGAAGAGTGGTAAAGGTGCACTACAGTTCCCTTTTCTTAAGTACTCCCATGGAGAATAAGGTAGCCAGCTCCTGGGAGCCATCCCTGATGGCCTTATCCGCACATGAGAGTACTCCTAACCAATCCACAGCAGTGTTCTCTTGAAGTTTATTGCAATTTTCTATTTTCTTGGATAATGCCCCGGTTGTCCAGTCCAAGAAGCTGAATACTTCCTCTCACAAAACAGTCTAGCTCTGAGGATGTGAACGTGAGCTTAGCGGAGTTAAAAGCCGATCTCCACATTGAGTCAACGAGGCTGGAGGAGTCCCCCTGGGAGGAGTCAGAAACTCCCAGAGAAGGAGTTTCCCCAGTGGAATAGAACAAGTACCTCTTTGGAGACAGGCGGGAGGGCGGCCCGCTGAAAACTACCTTACCAAGCTCCCTTCTTCACTAACCAACTGTCAGTGCCCGCTAAGTAGTATGAGGAGAGGACTGTCTTTGGTAACCTGGAGGCCTCTACTGGTTGTCTCATCATGAAGGCTGAACCAGGTGACGACGGGTCCCTTGGAAAGAAGAAAGAATAATGTTCGTGACAAAATACAGATTTTTATGATAAATTGATTTACAATGTATCCAGATCTCATTCCAGGTTGGGTCCCAGACTGAGCATAACACATGTACAATTCTCTCTCTCTGTCTCTCTCTCTCTCCTTAAGAGTAATGTAAATGATATTACTGTAAAGTGTTTTTGGATGATAGAGCTCACTGTACAATATCTAAAATATCCACTAATTATCTTAATTTTATTTTCCAGTCAGCTTTTACTGGAAATTAAAATTAAAATAATTAGCAAATATTTTAAATGTGGTACATTATGCTCTGTCATCCAAAAACACTTTGCAGTAATATAATTTCAGATACATCTTACATTACCCTTAAAAGAGAGAGAGAGAGAGAGAGAAAATTGTACACCTGTTATGATCACTCTAGGCCCAACCTGGAATGAGCTTAACAGGTACAGTATTACGTACAATATAAGTACTCTGTAAATAATTTTTATCAGGAAAAATCTGTATTTAGTCATGAACACAATATGACAAAATACAGTAATTAGCAAATAAATAGTGTTGCTCTACAAAAAAAAAAAAGCAAATTAGTGATAATTTTAGAGGTATGGTCCATAGAAAAAATTCGTGAATTGGTGAGAGTTTCTGCAGAAAAGTGAAAGATATGTTCCGCAAAAACCCGCGACAAAATGAAGTATGGAAAAGTGAAGCATGAAAAAGCGGGGTTGCACTCTAATTGACAACATTCTTCCATATCCGGAAGTGGACCTGTTTACCACATGTAAGAACCATCAACTTCCAGTGTATGTGTCTCTGAACCTGGACAATTAAGCAATAGCAAGAGATGCATTCCTACACGACTGGAACAAATGGAGGACGATATACCTTTTCCTCCATTGTCCCAGATTTCGAAGGTTTTTGAACAAACTTCTAACTTTCAACAGAACTGCTTACTTAATAACCTCAAATTAGCCATACAGAGATTAGTTCCTATTGCTTCAACAACAGGCGAAGAAGTCAGTTCCATTATCGTCCACTGTTCTGTCCCAGAAAGTCATCTATGTGTCCCCCTTGCTGAGTTGAGACCTTCACGTGTAGATTTTAAAATCTTGTCCACCGTGAAGATTACCATGAAAATTACCCACTCAACTTTGCACAAGCAACAGACATCATCTCTTCGGCAATAATAGTCCGCATGGAAGGTATGGTCAGATTATATCCATACTAAGAGGCCAAAAGAGATATTTGTTGAAATACTTGTTCAGTTTCTTATACAATCCAACCTCTTAAATCCGGGAACCTGGGGACTGGGCCACTGCCAGACCACAGGAAATCCTTTAATATAGAATACACCCTAAAAATGAAGCCCCTATGTAAACATAGTCTTGCAAGCTAATTCCACTTACAAGTAGCCTAGTTGCCAACTGAGCCTACTACTTGGCTAAGTTCTGACACTGCTTTTTATCATTTTATTACTCATATACTTTCACTTTATCATTTTATAACTTCATACTGTACAATTTTCCTGAAAACAGTGTACTTTATTTAATACATTTAGCCTGCATTCCCGAGTTAGCATAACCGTAAGTCAGCTACTTAACTTTTCTCAGAGTCTGCAGAATATTACCAATGGCTTTCATCTCCTAAATTTACTATCTTCATAAATATCGCTGTTAGTTTCTTCGTCATTTATTTTGGTTGTAGAGGGTAATGAAATGGTAAAAATAAAGAATGAATTTCGATGATCACTCAGTGCATTTGACACTTTGCTGTCAAAAAGTAAACAAAGCAAACTGCCATCTATTGAGGAAAATGAACTCTAAACATTCACTAACGGGAGGGGAAGGATAGAAACATTTTCTAGCATAGATAAAGATTTATGCATCATCTGAGCTCATGGGTGGCATATTGAATGGTAAATATACAGCTGTATAAAAGAAATGATCAAAACGTACTATCTATAAATCTTTCAGGCACTCTCAGAGTAAGGAATTCATGCGGTGCCAGATGTCTCATTGTTTTGATTAAAAGTTTTGACTTGGTAGAGCCTTCTCGAGTGGAATCTTTAAAAAATATATTTTTTCATTTAAAGTTAATATCGAAAACATATCTGACTACACATATTTTCACTACTAAAAATTATTTTCATAAAAGCAAAAGAGATGTGGCATGATTTTTGCTGTCGGGAAGTTGTAAACAATATGTGGCGCCGCCCTCATGGCCGCTCAATAAGATAATGGTGGCTGATTCAAAATCGAGCCGAACCAAAGGAGTTCCCGGACAACACAATGCCAGTTTTAAGAGGTTCGACTGTACATCTTTTTGAAAACAAGTGCCTTGCTGTTATAACAATCATGGCATACAAGGCAGCATTGTCAGAACCCTTGCTTTATGGATCTGGAATCGATTCTAACAGAAATTGTTGCTTCCCTTCTATGGTCTTTTGCATTGCAATGACCTGCTCCTGCTAGGCATCCCATTCCTGGGTCCCTGAATAAGGTGCTTAGGCTTCTGTCAACCCCTCAATTCATTGGACCCAATACAACTAAAACATATATGCTGCTAAAGGCATTCTTCTTGACTGCTTTTGCATCACGAACTTGCATTAGTGAACTGGGCTCTCCTAGATGGGGACAGCGCTACATTACTCATACAGCTAACCATCATTTATTACTGTCTCCTGGCCCATCATTCCTGGCTAAGAATGAGAACCCTTTAAAGAGAAAATCTCCTGTTCTGATAAGGGAACTTAATCTGTCAAGTAAAACTTACGCCTGGTTCAATCACTTAAGGTTTACCTAGAGGTCACGGCAAACATCCCAGATGATCCGATGTTCCTACACCCTAGCACAACAAACCACTCCATCTGTATGGGATGAGGATAGTTGTGGAGCCCTTTATTATAAAGGCAGACCCCACTCCTTCCTAAGTCATATAACATTCAGCAGGT
This sequence comes from Macrobrachium rosenbergii, assembly GCF_040412425.1. Taxonomy (NCBI): domain Eukaryota; kingdom Metazoa; phylum Arthropoda; class Malacostraca; order Decapoda; family Palaemonidae; genus Macrobrachium; species Macrobrachium rosenbergii. Next base: position 32,872,738 of record NC_089764.1, read on the forward strand.
GTCATCGTTAGTTTTCATTGGAAATGTTTCTTTCGAAGAAGTCTTTGAGTGTACAGGTTGATCATCAGGAACAGTATTCCTAAAACTTTATTGCCACGAGCTTGAATGAATTCGACAACACTGTGAATCAGTAGCTTGTATAGTAAGTCCTGACCCCATAGGCAGTGCGGCAGAAAACCAGGGGTCTTCTTGATGTGTTGGGTATGCTAAGATGTCGCTGGGAAAGGTGCAACAATACTACGACCAAACCCAACATATTTAGGAAAGTCACTTTAGAACTACATCTTAATAATTGTAATTTTGTGTTTAGTTTCATGATCTTTGTTGCTAAACCCTATGGGTATCTGGAAGAAAGAATGTGGTTTATGAATTTGTGGCTTAACCTTGGACCAAAAATCTATCTGGGTTATTGGGATTGAATTTTAAGAGTTCAGCCATTTTGTCACCTGTTAATTTCTTTTGTAAGCTCCTTTGAGGATGAACAGCAGCTACACTATTAAAAAACAGGTTTTGACATAGGGGAGACCTATTTTTGGTAGCCACTGCGAGTCCTCGAACCCACCCACTTTCCCTGACGAAAAGGCATGGGATTTGGGTGAATAATTATCCTACATAGACCTGAAAAGAATAATGAGCAGTCGGTCCATCGCAGAGTGCATAGCTGCCATGGTAGTGGATGACGTATGGTGTGCGGTTGCGATGTCTGTAGGTTAAGACTTGAAAGAACCCGGGCAATCACTGTAGACAAGAGAAAGAGCCCTCTTGCTTTGAGTCCTATACTCTATCAGTGTCAATGTGCACTATACTGGCCAAGACCAACTAGAAGAAATTCTTTGAAACTGGTTGGTCTATCTCATGGAGCCCCTCGTGAGAGTAACTCCTTTGAGGACTCACAGTTGCTACCAAAAATAGTTTTTTTCCTACATCAAAAACTTGTTTTTAATTAGTTCCTAGTTGCAGTTTCAGGTAATATACATATTATTTTTTACTACAGTTAAGCCACTGTGATGAGCAATTACAGCTGGAAGATAAAACTGGGCTGACACCACTCCACACCATTACAGATGGTATGAGAGATGCTGGGCAGCGACTTTTGAACCATTATGTACACACGCAGGGTGCCTCTGTTAGTCAAGTAAGTTCAGGAATTTCTTGAAGTTTTTATGTGAACTAATGATAAAAAATAACAGCTATTGTCTGATTTTAATCAGAAGAGAGTTTATGACAATTTTTAAATTTTTTATTAGGTTAGCTAACTGGTTGCAGTAGTTAAATAAGCTTTTGGGGCTTTGCAGATGCTTCGACGTAGTGTTGAACTTAAAGATTGGTTAGGTTGTGGAGAACCGAGGAGTGTTCGCAGAGTGATGAGAACCGTCTTAGATGAAATAACGACCATGGAAACTCAGGCAAGTTTAGCATTTTTTAAAAATGCTGTATATCTCTCAAGTATTAAAAATTATCTTAAGGAGTAATTTTTTTTTTATCCAAATTCACTTGAAAAATGGTGATTTAAATTATCAGGCACCAATTAGTATTTTTTTATCTGCAGTCTACTGTATATGAGTAATTGATTTGCATGCATAGGAAAATATGAACTACTCTTTCCTGTAGCATTTTACTATTTCGATATAACTTCAGAATTAGGTCACTTGGTTGAGGATAGATATGTAAAGCATAATATTTCATCTCATTATTTTCCATTGTAGCATTAAAACTTAATCTGTTTATAAATCTAGAATAATGTGATGTAAGGGAATGGATAAATATTGAAATGTAGAAAGCATTACGGCTGGGGGCCGGAGGGACACAGCAACACAATTCACATAATACATGAGTTGTGCTAGGCACAGTATAAGCTATAACCACTTAAGGGTACTTTGGTTGTAAAATGCATTATTACTTAGTGTAATCTTTGGTTAAAATGCATTACGTATTACTTTGTGCAGTCTTTTTACTGTTCTCTATAATTATTCATCTTTATTGGGTTTCTGTACCTGTTTCCATATCATTGCAGTATTCTGACTTGAGTTGTAATTTGGAATAGTTTGGTTATTCTATCTATCTTAAACTTGAAACTGCTAAAATTGTTTTGCAAATGAAAGACTAGCTTTGCAGAATCCTTCATGGTGGGTAAGATATTTAGTACCTAAATGTTGCACAGTATCTGGGAGCTAAGTGTTTAACAAAAAATTGGATAGAAGAATAACAAGAAATTGCATAGATGAATTTCACAAACTGTCGCAATATTGTTACACTCATTAATTTATACCATTTTTTATCTATTGGTGATGCTTCGGGCATAAGGTTTCACAATGAGCTTTAAACATTTTTAAGGTTGGGGCGCTCTATGAGGAAGGCAACCGTCAGGACCGCTCTTCAGATTCTTCTCGTCGTACATACCACAGGTAATATTATGCTATCACTTTTTGTGTCATTTATAAAATTATTGGAGTTATGTGCTGTACACTGCATTTACTATTTTCTGGTAGAAAAAATAGTAAGTGCAGTGTACAGTACAATGGTTTCCCCATACATATGTGTTACTGGTTTCAAACCCATTGCATACACTCACCAATATCATCAGTATATATAAGAAGAAGAATGAAGGATGGCGATTTCCAAAAGATGCAGAACCATTTTTTATTTTTGAGAGAGAGAGAGAGAGAGAGAGTGAGCATAGTTTACCATAATGGGATGCTTACATGTATGTATGTACATGCACACATACAAGCTGAAAATTATGTATAACACCTCATTATTGTATGAAGTACAGTGCTGTTCTGCATTAAATAATGGTCAATAAAAATAATGAGGGCGAGAGAGAGAGAGAGGAAGGGGGATCACTATATTCGAGTGGTGTTTTTTAGAGTTATGCTTATACAGTAAACCCCCCATATTTGTGGGGGACACATACCACAGCCCCCTGTAAATAGTTAAAATCCGCTAATAGTTAACACCCTCCCCAAAAATGCTTATAACTGCCTATCTTGAAAGTTCAAATACCAAATGTATACCTTAAACTAGCATCCTACATCAAATATACCTTAAACTGTTTTTCTATTACTGTATTAGCCTTTGAAATGATATTATTAATGTAACTTCAAAGTCATCTTAAACATTTTACCATTAAAAATATGTATGTACTTACTTCTAACCCTTGCAGCCAGTAACACAGAGAGAGAGAGATAGAGAGTATATCTTTCTATCAACCACTCTCCCTTTCTATCTATCTATATATCTATCTATCTATAAATCCATCTCTCACATTCTGAGTGTCCTTTGGTGTGAGAGGGAGAGAGTTTTTTCTCAGTATCCTTTGTAGCGGTATTTTGACCACCAAGTGGGTAACACATTTGACCATGAGTGGGGGACACTTCCTCCCCTTCATGGTCAATATGTCTAGATAATTGACAGTTAGATTACATCCCCCTCCCCCTTGCTCCAAGCTTTCAGAAAAGACTGGGAATCGATATGTCTTCTTTTAAAATGTTACATAATTTACCTTAGAAATGCATAAATGTCATAATTATAATAATTATAGCATGGAAAATATGAAAATTAATAACCAAGTAATATCACGTTTATCTATAAAACTACAGTATACAAAACAAATAAACATATATGCATAAAAAATCTATCTCAGTGAGAGAGAGAGAGAGAGATATGAAATATAAAGAACATAATCTAGATTTGTAGATGAGAGAGAGAGAGAGAGAGAGAGAGAGAGACTCTTTGACCAGGTGCTAACCCTGTTTTTTTTTATGATGATGGTTACACTATCATCTTAAAAATCATTATATCACAAAATGTATGTGTAGGTACAGTACAGTATTTAGTCACAAAATAATATGAAAATACGGTATACAGTAAACCCCCGTATTCGCGGTCTCACGATTCGTGGATTCACCTATTCGCAGATTTCTCTATGGAACATATATACGCATGATTCGCTGAAAATCCACCCATTCACGGTATTTTTCACTGAGAAATATTCACTAATTACTGTATTTTCATCTCATTTTCATGACTAAATGCACTTTTTGTGATAAAACTATTAAAATACTCAGGTAGTGCTCAAGTTACAATAATTCATCTGAGATAATTCGATATTGCAATGGGGTAAGCAATTAATACTGATACGACAATATTTATTTTATAAAATATTTTTAAATTTCGCACAGGCGCAGGCAGCAGCGTACAATCAGGCAGCGAGAGAGACCAAATTACAATAGACCAGCTTCTTTTCCTCCAACTCCTTATCCATCTTCTAGTTAAAAAAGTAACAGAGAATGATAAAAGTATTGTTAGAAACGTTATAAATGCGTACAGTCATAAACAACCGACCAAGAAACTGTTGTTTTGTTTATCACCGAATCGGATAACAACAGTCCTTTTGCATGTATTTCAACCATCGAACGGTAATACACAATCACCGTAGGTTATAGTACAAATGACGTTAAGTAGAATAGGACTGATATATTTTTACATTATACCCTTATTCGGTATGGATAAAAGATCAGCAAGGAAATATACTGCTAAATTTATGCTGCAAGTTGTAGCTGAAGCTGAGAAAACAGTGTTCAAGCTGCTAATGACTCTAAATTATCGTGCATCTGCAACATGGATGAAACTCGACCGTAATTAAAATGGGAGAGAAAATATTTTAATCAAAACTACTGGGCTTGGCAGAACACATTACTGCTATTTTTACGCAGAGAAACGATAAATACGTAAAGCTCGTATTATGATGAAATCATGTGAAAATAGCGAAAGGAATCTTGATTTTTTTCACGCAAAACATATGCCCCCAAACGGCCAACGTCATCTATTAATGAAAAAGGTAGCTAAACTATTAACAAAAATAAATAGCTAAACTAATTTCGCAACGAGACGTATTTAAGTTATATTTCGACTTGAAAACACTTCGGTCAGTATAACGAAAAATAACCTTGACCCATATAAATAAAGTGTCTAGAGATTCATTTACGCTGACTAGAAGCAAGAAAAGCACTCTGCACTGAGTTAAACACGGCGAAGTAAACACCGCGTAAATGATTTCCAAACCAAAACACTCATCGCTATGATCGCAATTTGTAATACAAAACCAATATAAGAATATATACAGTATTATTGGATACAGTGAATTAAGGCATAACATTTTAAAAGATCCATGGAAAAGATGCATATTCATTATGTTGATGTTTGTATAATACGATATGTGATTATAGACTACATTATAATGTAGGCTACGCTACTGTATATGTATACGATATACCATAGTGTAGGCTAAGCTAATTCTTGTTTGTTATTCAATTTCTCTTTGTATTGAATTATCATAAGTCACTGCATGAACCTCCAGAATCAGCTGATATTAATAATTACTACACTGTGTATGTATAGAGTATATTTTATAGCGTAGGCTAGGCTACCATATATGTATGCATGGTACCGAATACCCTACTGTAGGCTAGGCTATATTCGAGATACGTTTTTTCCAACAAACGATGGGTTTTTTTGGAACCTAACCCCATCGTGAGTAGGATAATACCTGTATAAGCATTTTTAGTCTTTTTTCTGTGTGTTTGAACTATCAAAATAGGCATTTCAAAGTGTTTTTAGAAGGGTTCTAAGTATTCATGGGTTCTAGCTATTTGCAGGGGGGTGTGGTACACATCCCCCGCGAATACTGGGTGTTTACTGTATTGTTCTATAAAAAAATCCGCGAATGGGTGAGTTTTCCCGCGAATAATTCATAGATAGGTTCCATAGAAAATTCCACAAATTGTGAGAACACAAATCAGGGGGGGTTTACTGTATATGTATAGATACCCCTCACATATACAGACTAAAAAATAATTACATACAGCACAAAATCTAAGCTTGAAGACAATGAAAAATAGGCAACAGTGCATTAAATACACTACACATCAGTCGAAATGCCAAACTGTACTAGATGATGTACGGGGTATTTTGTTTACTCCTACCTTAAAAACTAAAATTGAAGCACAGAGAGGCCCCAGTGTGGTTGTGTTGACTCAAGGACATTTGTGTGTGTTCAGGTCAGAAGTACCAAATTGTAGAACTTCAGAGCACATGCTCACACAATGAAGCAAAGAAGTATGGTACAGTCCCTTTATAAGAAAAATTAACGTAAGGAACTGCTTTTATACATTTGATTAACAATGATTCCTATTCAGTATTATACATATGAGTGCAGTTACACTTTTAACCACAAATCTTGCAATAAAACAAAGAAGCATAGACCACTCAGACTCAGATGCATCCAGTAAGTAATGAAATCTGATCAGTTGAGGTGCCACTGTACATATGTAACTTGAAAATGCACAAATCACAATGACTGTGTGATGGGATAGAGCAGAGTGAAAAACTAGTTATTGTGGTTGACAGCGTTGTGCCATAGATCTTTGGATGATATGTCAGAAGGGTCATTTACTTGAATGATGAAAGCCTTCTTAGTTGAGAATCTTGGATAATGACAGGAGCAGAAGTTGATGGAGTTTCAACTTTTACACCGCACTCCAGCCAACGTATTCCACAATTTTGTCTTTTAGATTCTGTGTCAAGCTATAAGACTGTACTTTCTGTAATGTCCATGCAATTTGTTGTTTGTTTGTATTCTTTATCTTTATCCACTGATAATTTAAAACTCCTTGACTACGTACCGCTTGTATGGGTCAAGTTTTTAGCCCACATGTGCCTTGCAAAACATATAAAAGACACATGGCAGAAAATGTTATGGGCACTCTTAAGACCTCAAGTGAAGCGCTTTAGAGATATCTTTAACTCCATCTGTTTCAGCTTCATCTACTTCTCCAGGGACCACTGATTCAAGTCCTGTATCCTCTTAATTCTTCCAGAATGGGAAGGTTAAAAAAATATACAGAACCTCAGGTTAACAGACATTTTTTGGTCTTCCTTGTCCATAAAAGCTAACATGATCTTCCAAAATTTCATCTTTAGGATTTGATACATAAATGGTTGAATATGTATTTTTTGGGGCTGGTAGTATTGGCAGGCCAAGTTTTACTGGCTGGGGAGTTTGTATGGAATTGATCATCCTCAACTTCAGAAACCTTCCATTCTGTCAATTTTTAATTCAATATATCTTCAAGACATAAACTTATTGGATTATTGGAAGCTATGTTGAATATTTTTCTCTGCTTATCTGGTAATCACCTACAGTTAGATAGCACCTTACTTTTATGTCCTTGAGACTCATCCTTACCAAAAATGACTCTCTTTCTTATCCTTACCACAGATGACCCTCTTTCTTTCAGTTTTGGTTCATGGCTTATTATTATCATGGGGTCTCCTGGATCCACCATACATTAATCAAGTTATCACTAAGACAGTGGTTGTTAATACTACTAACCTTTAATAAAAGTGCCAGGTTTGGGTACATTCAGAGACCATGAATTTGGGTTTTATAAGGGATGGGTTTGCAGGAAAACTAATTGTTTGCTTTGTTCTTCTTGCAGTGAACGTGGTTTGTCCTGTTGGGCTTTATTACGCTACCACAGTCTCCTGAAAATTACTGTATTTCTTCCCTTAAAAAAATAATCTTTTTCCTTCTAGTTTGAGTGCTTCTCGGGGAGGACCTGGTGGTCGTTCCACTTGGGCTTCTTATACACCCAGCCAGTTGGATAACAGTTTAGTTGCTAATCTGAACAAGTTGTGGTCGGAACGTATCGAGATATTTGCACCAGTCGAGTTTACCAGAGTTTCGATTTTGACAGGAATCGTAAAAATAAGTTTGAAGGTACAGTGCTACAGTATATTGTAAAACCTTAACCTTTTTTAGAAATGGTGTACTTGAAAGGTTTTTAAATTTGCCATTCTTTTGTCCAAAATTTTCCAGTTCCATTATTTATTTAATTTCAGAACTACTTGCAGTCCATTAATGTATATTTTATGTATTTGTGTAGTACAACTATTGCATTAGGTTTAGGTTCAAAGTGAGTGACTTTATGGACATTAAGTGAAAATAACTCAATTGGGGTCACATTCCTATATTTCTCACCTTCCCATTCCTTATCAAGTTTCAGTTGATTTTATTCCAGTGTAACTGGGGGTTTATTGCCTGCATTGTCCCATTTGAAGCACACTAAGAATTAATCATCATCACCAAATAGTTTAATGAAACCACTGAGCAATATTTTTAGAAATAGATCAAAATCACCTGAAGATTCGTTCTAAAATGAGATGTGAAAATGGTGGCAAAGTAGAGATAGAAGAGAGGCATACATAAGTGGGTAAAAACAAATGGTAATGGATGAAAAATAAAAGGTAGAAGTCCCTTTAGGATAATTCTGAAATTATTTTGTACAGACTTTGATGGAGAGTGTCCGGCTACGCACATTTAGCAGGTTTGGTCTTCAGCAAGTTCAAGTTGATGCCCATTACCTAAGAACTTACCTATGGAAATTTGTGGCTGATGAACAGTAAGTAACTCTAAATGGTTCCTAACATAGACATTGCCATCATTTATATCTGCATGCCATATTTTCTCTTTACAGGGCTATAAGTAAAGTGAGTTCTATCCACAATCTTTTGTCTTGTGCACTTTCTGTCTAAATTTCTATCAGGACCATGTCCCCTTCAAGCTGCTTCGTATGCTGAGTTTTAAAAACGGATTTTGTTACTTAGAGTTGACCAGCAAAACAATGTTAGTAACATCGACTCAACCCTAAAGAAACTAGACAATCAGAATTCTAGCATACTGAAACATATTAGGTCATAAGACAGTGGTTCCATCATTGGAGAATGAAGCACTTCCATCTTGATTAATTGATTTAGAATCAAAATAGATTACAAGGTCAGTGATGAAAAGGATGAACAGGTCCGCCTGAGTGTGGCTAAACGGAAGATGTAACTCATGTTGATAATCCAAGGTTGGAGTTGCCATGAGAGCCTGGGGCTAATAAGAAGAGGAAGTTTTTTGGACCTGATTTATGGCAGCTCACCAGATATAAATACTTCTTGATGGGGCTAGTGAGGATAAGAGACTAGTTAGGTTTTACATGTGACAGGTGCAACTGATAACTATATCCCTTGACCCACGTTGCAAGATTGGCTGGGGAGTGTTAGCTGAACAAGAACACACTTGATGTGCATACAATGGAATCCTTAAATATCCTTTACTTATTTTTCTTGTGGTCGATTACTCTTTCCTTCTCTTATAAGTTTAGATCTGGCAAGTTACTCACCATGACTAAACTCCTCTAATTAGTTTTCACACCCAGGACTGATGTTTATGTGAGTGCGGACAAACACACTGTAAAATAAGCATAAAATGCTGTTGAGTGTATGTTGTGGATGTGACTCAAACAAGACTTATGTTCTGCACCGTAGTTCTGGTACAAAATAAGTAACAAATACTAGAGATACCCTCAGCACCCACTTCTGTCGAGCATTGCAATGTAAAGCAGCACTCAAAAGTGTGGCATAGAACATGGATAAAACTCAACCAATAATAAAAAAAAAAAAAACAAACATGAACATTTACCTGTTGATGAGTAATTGTAAAGCAAATAGTGTATATTACTGTATATTACAACACTTAGTGTTTTGACTACTGTATCATGTACCTAAGTTCATATTGTGCAGCATCGAGAATTCATACTGAAAGTCGTGAATACAAGTTGAACTTCCGTAGCAAAATTGTAGACTGTTATCTCTGAATTGAAATTGCTGTATTATGAGATACTTTGTTATACTGTGAGGTTTATTGTAATCTATCTGTACGTTATTTTATTTCATCACTTGATTAAATATACTGTACCTTGATTTCAGTGTTCTAAATGTGCTTTTGGATGAAGTTGTGACTTCAGCGAGCGTTCGGTGCTGTGATCCAGAACTGATGGAACAGAAGGTTGTCGAGTTCATCTGTGAACAAAGCTGATATGCTTTGCGCTACGTGAAACTGTATTTGAAGAATGTAAAAAGACCCTGTCATTCCTTAAAGCTACTGAGAGTGTGTAAAGGAAACCAAAGGAGTTGGAGCGTAGGCCCTTACTTTAATTTCCTTATGTTAGTGTTATATCTATTTAGTCATTTATTGCACTTTATATGAGATTGCTGTTAAGGACAAGAGTTTGGTTAACAAGTGTATAAAGTACTAGTGAATAAAAGGTATTGTAAAATAATCCACAAACCTGAAATATTGCACAGTGCATTTTGAGTATACTTTTCATTATTAATTTTGTCAGTATCATTACTAAATGATGTATGCTAGAATGGGTTCTTAAGACTATTGTTCCTACACAAAATACAAACTGTTGGTCTTTACATAAGAAATATGCTTCAGCATAGCTGGAAATGGCCATTAACTTTTAAACAAGGTGGTTAGGTAGCTAACTACCGTCCAACTGGCAGGAATCCCGCCCACCTGGATAGTAAGCATTCACTTTGCCTTCGGCCGCCGTGCGATGAGGCGCTGTGTCCCTGCTCTCTGCCCTGTTTGGTGTTTCGCTTTGATTTCTTCCTGGTGGGATCTGTCTTTTGTTGTTTTGGATATACTTTCTTGATTGTGTGTGTGTTTGTGATACTGTATTGAGATGCAAACCCATAAATCATCCAAGCCTGAGCGGAAGGGCGGTGCACGGCATGTACGCCCTTTTACCACTTGTAGACCATGTATGCATTACCGCTCCCAGTTGCAGGGGGACATGACTGTATCAGGACTCCGTGTGCGATGAGTGTCAGCTCTGGTCTCCTGTGCACTGGGTGAAGTTTTTGCAGAGGAGGAAATTCAAGAAGGCGGCTTCCAAGGCATCACGCGCCGGGGTAATATGCCTCCAAAGACACTGTTGGTTGCGAACCCTTCTTCCTCTTTCCTTTCTCCTGTGAAGCTTCCCCGTCTTGCTGTCACTCCTTCGGGAGCGATCTCCCCCTCGTCGTCCTCACTTGTTTCATCAAGTGGGAGTCGGCGTTGGGGGTTGGGTGATTAGGACAACCTCTGCTTGGTAGTCTACATTCACTCAGAAGGGGAGTTTTATATAAGTAACTTACCAAATAGTTACACAGCTATTGGTTCCCTAATGTATGGCAGCTTAAAAATTCAAAATCCGCGCAGTGGCACTGTTATCGTTAGTGTGTAGGTGACAACGTCCCGCCCACCATCTGGGACTCGAGGAAACAACCCAGCCGAAAGCTCAATTCGTTTTCTGCCGGCTCCCGGTTAACATCGGAAGTTTTCACGCAGCTGCTTCTTCGCTTTTCAGCATTTTGCTTTGCACGAATTTGGTGAAGTACTCAGAATTTGTTGCTTTGTGGCTTGCTGTCATTGTTGATTTGTTGTTCGAGTTAACTTTAGTTTATTTAGTTAATGATGTCAGATTCCAGTTCATCTAGTATTCTCTTTTGTTCTGAGGGTTGTAGAACTAAGCTAACTAAGCTGTCATATGATTCTCATACAAAATGCACTAAATGCAGGGAGCAAGAATTTAGTAAGGATAATACTTGCATAGTGTGTCAGGATTGGGAGGATAAGAAATGGAAAACCTTGAAACCTCACCTAGAGAAATTAGAAAGGGATAAGAAGAGGAAAGCAGCCATTTGGGCTGAAAGTAGGGCTAATGCAGAATCCATAATTTTGGAAGATGTAGGGGATGACAGAACTATCACTCCTCCAGTTCCTCCTCCTTCTCCTGTCCTAACTACTCCCACTTTACCGTCTGCTCCTATTCCAGGTTTCCATGATTCCGCTCTTAGTGCCATTGCCAGCCTCGAATCTAGGTTTGACCGGAAATTTACTGCTGATAAAGAGTTTCGAAAGGTCTTGCCCTCCCAGGGAACTCTGGCCCCCTGAGTGGGATGTGACTCTTGTACTGAGGACCCTGACTTATGAACCGTATGAGCCTTTATAAGAGTCATCAGACAGGGATCTGACCCTCAAGACTGTTTCCTTGCTTGTCTGGCATTGGTGAAGAGAGTAGGCAAACTTCTTGGACTTTCCTTCAACGTTAAACACTCAAGGGGATGGGGCTCCGTTACGCTCTATTTCATCCCGGATTTCGTAGCAAAGACTCAGAATCCTTCAGTCCCTGATGCCAGATTCGAGTCCTTTATGATCCCCTCCGTAGAGGACTTTGTTGCTAATGATCCAGACTAGGTGCTACTCTATCCTGTTAGATTGTATAACTCATATATTTTATATCTTTTGACTCTCTTCATACTGTACCATATAAAACACATTTAGCCTGCATTTCCGAATTAGCCTAGATCTAAGTCAACTAATTAACTTTTCTCAGAATCTGCAGAATATTATCGGTGAATTTCATCTCCTAAACTCACTACCTTCATAATTATCACGATTAGTTTCTTCATCATTTATTTATAAAGACTGAATTTCGGTGATCAACCTGTGTATTTGACGCTCTGCCGTCAAGAAAGTAAACAAAGCGCCACACCATCTGTTGAGGAAAATGAATACACTAAACATTCGCTTATGGGAGTCAATTCGGGATCGTAAACACCAAAGGTAAACAAAGCTTGAAATGGGAAATAAATAAATCTTTAATGCTTTTAAACTAGGTTTTTATTCTTTAAAGCAATACAAAGGCTAAAATAGCCTTAAACCAAAAAATGATCAAACCTGTAGCTCAAACTGGAAATAGTATTGTATGTACTGTACAATATGTACAGTAAACCCCCAGTATTCATGGGGGATGTGTACCACAACCCCCGCAAATAGTTAAAATCCACAAGTAGTTAACACCCCCTTCTAAAAATGCTTATAACTGCCTATCTTTAACCAAATGTATACTTAAAGTATCATCGTACCCTTAAAAATATACACATACTACTTCTAACCCTTCCAGCAGAAACAGAGAGTGAGTTACCACTACGACTTAATTCAGCCCTGTGCTGCACGGGCAAAAGAGTGTGTGTAAGAGAGAGAGAGTGTTTATCTCTTTAATCTCTCAAGGAATGTTAATCCACTTCTCTTTACTACCTACTGGTATAGCGACTGACAACAACAAAAATTTATATGATTGTTGTTTGTTTTCCAAAGATGTATTACCTTTACTATACATTTTTAAAACACTATGAACACACACACACAAACAGTGTGCATTATGTGTTAGTACCAGTTGGTTAAAGAGACTCAGATTAGCAGTATCTTTTCCTGAGAGAGAGAGAGAGAGAGAGAGACACCCTTGCTGTTAAGTTATTTGACATATTTGACAGGTACACCCTCCTCCCTCTCTCCAAACTGCTCAGGGAAAGATTGGGAAATAGATGAGTTAAAAGAATTTATATCAAACTTTTCTTTAATGAATTGATATTTTGCTGTTTACATTAATATTTGAAAGTTAGTAAATCATATATATATATCATACAAAATAAATAAACATATGTAAATATTACATTTGCAAAAAAATTCTCCCATCTCTGTAAGAGAGAGAGAGAGAGAGAAGAGGGCTGAACTAAATATCTATTTATCTATCTATCTATCCATTTCTCACATTCTACCCTTAGGAGAGAACTAAGAAAGAAAGGAAGGGAGAAATTATTTGACCTTGGAGTGCAACATCTTTACCCTTGCAGTCAGAAATGTCAAGTAATTTAAACCTTTGAGGAGAAGACAGGGAAAGAATTTATATTGAAATAAGATCTTACTAATTCACTATATTTTCTTGACATTAATATTAATATTAATTAATATTAACATTTGAAAACTAGCAATATTAATATTAATATAATTTGAAAATTAGGAAATCATTTATTTATCATACAAAACAAATAAACATACATATGTATAACAATTCTCTCATCTCAGTAAAAGAGAGAGAGAGAGAGATAGAACTGAGAAAGAAAGGGAGAAAGAGAGAGAGAGAGAGAGAGAATTATTATTTTTTTATTGAATGTTATTATTTAATCTTATTGAACTTAATATTAATATTTGAAAATTAGTAATGTAAATCATTATTTTATCTTGAAATGTATATGTACTGTAGGTACAGTACAATATTTGGACACAAAAATGATATGAAAATACAGAATATTTCCATAAGAAAAATTTTGCAAATGGGTGAGTTTTCCTATGAATAATTTATAGATGGGTTCCACAGAAAATCCCACAGATCGCTGAGTCCTCAAATTGTGAGAATGTGAATACGTGGGCGTTTATTAATGCTTTTAAACGAAGTTTGGTAAATGTAAAAAATGTAAATGAGACAGCTGCACAAAGATATCTATATTAATATAATTCTTTGGCTAAACAATAGAAAAGGACCCAGGTGTGGCAAACTACCAGTCAATTCAGAGACCTGCTCAGATTCGTCCATCCAAGGCAGTAAGTCTTTCTTATGTAAAGACTGACGGTTTGTATTTTGTATTGGAACAAATGACAAATTTTCAAAGTAATTTGTATTTTTCCCGACTATACAAACCTGAGGTCTTTACAGTTAAAAGCCCACCTCATGCAACCCCTCATTCTGATACCTGGGCCAAAAGGCAAAGTGAATGCTTACCTTCCAGGCGGGCGGGACTCCCGCCAGTTGGACCGTAGTTAACTACCTAACCACCTTGTTTAAAAGTTAAACCACCTTTTCCAGCTGTGCCGCTGAAGCATATTCCTTATGTAAAGACCTCAGGTTTGTATAGTTAGGAAAAATACAAATTATTTTGAAAATTTGTCATTTTATGACAGATTTATCATATCTTTAAATCCAGATATGTCAGTTATTAATATAATTATCGAAGAAGTATAGAACAGTTGTTCAGCATTTATAAACGACTTTTGAAAAACACTTCTTGATGAAACTACCTCTTTTGTTATCATCAAATATGTGTAGCCCGTACTCTAATGACCCCAGATGCATACTTTCTTATGTTTTGTAGACTGAAGAAGCAGAGGAGCATCATAGACCTGTTAGTAAGAGGTAACTGTACTCTGCAATGTGTAAGCTGGATGTGAAACTGTGTTCTCAGAGGGATAAGAAGTGGGTACTTCCCATTTGATTGATGAGTTTGTTTGAAAGATGAGTCATATAGAGCTTAAGTCACAACTAAGAAAGCGGTCAAGAAGTTGAGAGTCCAAAGTTTTTTGCAAAGGGCTGATGGTTGCCGTGGAGCATTTGGGAAGTGTGTGAGTCAGAATTCAAAGCTCAAGGAATTCTCATCGAGTACTACGAGTAGGTGAACACCCCGCGACTGAGGCAAGAGGTATGTGCTTGGTGGGATTTTAAAAAGCTCCATATATCAGTTAACCATTCAGGAGAGATGCACGAGCTCATAACACAAAACGACTAAGTCTTTTGCAGGTGAATGAAGTATGAGTAAGGATGCTGATTAAAACAAGGAACAAGACTGTACTGTACTGCATCTTCTGCTCCTGGTAATACTTGTCGTACAACAACTAGCTCTCCCAACAAGCCCAGCCCCATCCTCTTGTGTATAACATCTCTTAAAGGAAACCAGGCAGATTTAAAGTGACATCTCCAATATTCCTCTTAAAGACTTGAAGAAAATCACTAGGGCCCTGATCTCATGAACAGTGACTCTTACTCAACCAACCTCATCTTCAGAAGCCTCCACATACGCTTGAAGAATGATTTGCCTCATCCAGACGGACTTAAACTTCTGAAAGACAAGAAAAAGTACCAATTACAGGCAGCAAGGCTACACATAACTGATAATTGGCGAAAATACAATTATAATTAAACTGCAATATAAAAAACACACTTATTGATATTTATACAAAATAAAATTGACGACAACAGTATTTCGCACAAATAATAGGTTATTCGACAAACCTCTTACTGTTAGATACAGTCCAATTCACTAGTTGGTTAGCCTTCGAGAAAACACCAATTATATCAAAATTAAAGGAAATTAAAAATCTGTGAGTAATAATGATTAATAATAAACTTTTTGAAAAAAGTGTGGAGAAAGGATCAAGGGTACTGATGACAGCAAGTAACAAAGAATAATGAACACAGGTGAATGCTTACTAAGAAGACCCCAAACCACTGAAAGAAAAACTTGGGGAAATTCTCTCAGGTATGTTGACCATTTAACAGAAGGTCCATGGCACATATTTGTGATTGGCTGCTTTTAGTTAAATATTCTGCTTCTGTGTGAAAGACAAAGTACAGAACATGTCTGTGGATGTTCAGACAGTAAGTGGGGCTCCTTATGATTGGTGGGTATGTGACGAAATAAAAATGTTTGGTTTTCATATGTAAATAAGCAGAGGTCTGGGAAAATTTTATGGAAAGCCAGGTCTTCATGAAAACATTACCATTATGCACCCTGTAGATACAACTTTTTTGTATTGTGGTTTCCTACTGATTTACTTACACAGTTAAGAGGAGTTGTATATCAAGGTGTGGGAATCAGGCCCGAGTGTCGACAACTCATTTTTCAGTACTGGCTCGACTAAGAAAGAGGTGCCCAAGAACACGATCAAGCGGGCATACTCTGTGCCCGATGAGGTGGACAGGAGTATGTTCCAGGCAGAAGCTCATGAGGTTAGGGGCACTAGTCTGTCCCTCACATTCAGGAAGAACCTTTCAGTTCCACAGGTACTAAGGGCAGGAGTGTGATCTCAAAAAACCATATTCACATCCTTCTCCCTAGCTGCAACCCCTTTCATTCCTGTTATGCTACTTCCATTCATATTATCTTTCTTTCTTCTTGCCATCCACCCTCTCCTAACAATTATTTCATGGTGCAACTGTGAGGTTTTCCTTCTGTTACACTTGTCAATCAGATCTACCTACTCTCAATTTCCTTTCCAGCACAGAATGACCTCATAGGTGCTTGGCCTTTAACCTAAACCCAATATTCCATTCCATTCTACCTTCAGGAAGTTGCCCGTAGGTCCTTGGACACGTTTTCCTTGGATCCTGTGGTGGCTGCTCAACAAGGTGTGTCGCGGCAGGGACAGGTAGCATCTCGCCTAAAAAGAGAGAGTGTGTGTGTGGGTGACTGGGCTCCTCTCTTTTCTCTTTTCACCTTCCTTTCCCATAGGGCAGAGAGGCGGTTAGCGAGCTGTCACATGCTGGACTGGCGTGTTATGCAGGTGAGTCTAGATAACTGAATAACCTGTCTATAATCTAGATTGCTGTTGAATCTTAGGTACAAGTCCTCCCCCTCTTTCTTGCAAGGGGAGAGAGGGGCTGACAAGGAAACAAACCTGTTGATTATATTAACCTTTTATTGTCTCCGACACTATGGGTTCATCCAAACCCTTTTTGAATCAGTGACACAAACTCATTAATTTGAAAGGCCCAGAAGTCTGACAGGTGAATATCACATATGTTCAACAGATCAGAGGCATGTGACTCCTTCCTCTGCTCTTCGAGACCAGGAAGAGAGGCCAAGGTGAACAGAACTACCAGTTGGTTCAGAGATTTACTCAGAATCCACCCACCAAGAGTAAGTCTCATGTAAAGACCAAAGGTTTGTATTCGTATAGGAACAAACTACAAATTTTTAAAGTAATTCGAATTTTTCCTAACATACAAACCTGAGGGTCTTTATATTTGTGGCCCACCTCAGCCACCCCTCATTCTGATGCCTGGGCCGAAAGGCAAGGTCAGTGCATACCGAAAGGTGGACAGGACTCCCACCCCTACCGTCAGTAGTTAACTACCTTGTTTAAAAGTTAAACAACCGTTCCCAGCTCGCTCTGCAAGTAATATCCTTATGTATAGACCTTTAGCTTTGTATGTTAGGAAAAATACAAATTACTTAAAAAATTTGTAGTATTTTTTGTCTCAATTTAAGATTTAATAAATTTTTTGGATTTTTGGCCTTTGCATCAACTCCAGTGAAGTATAAAGTATGGTACAGAATTAAATTGAGTTTTATGGTTAAATTCTTAAATAACAGGGTAATACCATGCAAGTAAGTTAATGACTTAATGCCACTGAATAGGCATATATCACTGTATTTATCACTAGTATATGGAAAGGTAGCAGATTCTATGCTATATAATTAATTTTAAGCATTTATGTCTTTTACCTTCAATAGGTAGACAGACATTGTTAACCAACAGCTAAGACAATGCATTTTGGTAAAGTAATCTTAATGTTTCTGGGTTTCATGAAACAACTGTAGAAAAAAAGTCTCATTTTAAAATTATCTTGAGTGTCAAAATATCTTAGGTATCTTTTGACATAAAACCTCTTTTATTACTTATACCTATTCGCTTGGATATAATGCATTTAAGTCAGAATTAGTCTACTGATAGAAGAATAATCTCACTTGCACTGTCTGAATTAAGTATTTTTGCTAAGTAAAGCCGCCTCCTCATCATGACTAATGTCTTGCTGTAATTACAGTAAACCCCCCACATTTGCGTTCTCATGATTCGCCGGTTTCTCTGTGGAACATATCTAGCCATTATTCGTGGAAAATTCGCCCATTTGCAGTATTTTTCACTGAGAAATATTCACTAATTACTGTATTTTCATATAATTTTCATGAATAAATGCACTTTTTGTGCAGGTATATGCATTTTTACAGGGCTTTTCTGTGTTTAACCTATCAAAATGGGCAGTTCTAAGTGTTTTTAGAGGGGTTTTAAGTATTCGCGGATTTTAGCTATTCGCGGGGGAATGTGGTACGCATCCCCCACGAATACAGGGGGTTCACTGTACCTTGTACTCTTTCTTTTCATGCAGTCACTGCATGTTCAACACAGGACAGGCTGCCAGGAAACAGAAGTCATGAGCATTGACATTTTAAGATGTACTTATATCTCAGTGAGACTCACGGAAAAGTGAAGTAGTAAGAGTAAGGGGTTCCTACCTTAGATCTGTACAATTTTTTTTTGTGTTTTTAGTGACACTTTGAGCTAATTTTTTTATTTAGCTGAACCAGAGTTTTTAAGAAAATAGCTAACGTAGGTACATGTGAGCCATAAATACTCAACAGTGTGATTTTATTTGAGGTAATAACCTACATGTTTGTTGGAATTGCCCGTCAAAAGACGAAATCAGCTATAAAGACAGTGATAAATCCAATCTAAGGAAAAGCAGAATGTTGCCTGTTTCCCTCTAAATCTTTGCCAGGCAAACCAGGAGCAGGTAGTCACAGAACAGATCCAACAGTTCCCTTAACACTAGGGTCAAAGAAAACATTCTGAAGAAACACTTTCACATCTCTGACAGAACCCAAAGATGAAGTGGATGCCATAGACTCTTTATATAGTGTAACTGCATTTGTTAGAGGTATAACCTGAGATGAGGCTAAACAGCCTAAATTTAACACAACCCTGAACATCTCATATTGACCCACTTACCAAAAATCAAGGCTATGGGAAAATTCACAGGAATTACCCAGCATAGGGAGCAGAATTCTTCTGAAACACTGAATCTGTAGATACTACTTCCAGCAGTCATATCTTTCACCATAACTTAGAGGAACATTTGAATCCTTTATAATGTTTGAAGTGTTTGAGGGTGATCTAATTCTGATGTGACCTTGGTATTACCTTCACAGTTTGTTTGTGGGTGACAAGTCATGTCAACTTTAATAGCAGGAAAAATTTGGTAGATCCGTACATTTTATGGTCATACACAGTTTGCAGTAATTATAAAGTTCAGTAAGTACAAACCTCCTTTGTTCCTTCATAAGCTTACTACTTTAACAAAATGTATTCATGTTTAGCACACGAATATCAGACATGTTAATCCACTTCTTTTGGTAGTAGGATTCATTAGTAATAATGTTTTCAATGAAACGCCTGCTTATTGTAGTGAACAGTATCTGGCTTTTTGAACATGAAAGTATGTGGTAGAGAAAATAAGAATGTATGATAGTTCATTTGTTTAAGGAGAGGGACATAGATTTTTTAGTACTTGAGATTTAGGTAAAAGACTTAAGACCCCCTTGATTTGAGACCACCTTGATGTGGTGAGGGGGCTCTTGAACCCCAGGAATCTGTTCCCGGGTATGAGTCTAAGAGTGCCATATACCATCATATATTTCTTTGAATGAATTTTTGTGGAATTTTCCACTTTTGCTAAAATTTATTGGACCTGATAAGCAGGAAAAGATATCATAACTGGGACTGGGTTTATATCCGAAGCTAAATAGTGGGAACTGTGGTAGGACCATCAGCTGCCCAATAATGTTCGGACCTGAGAGATACCAGGTGGAACTATTCTCTAGGGCTGGACCACAGATTCCAGGTGGGGTCTGGTTCTGGGGATAGGACTCTTGTCATTCTATCCGGTTTGCCGATGAGTAGAGTGGGGATGATAGTATTCTTGTAATACCTTTGGTCCTAGCAAGCAGGTTTGGTTTACACTTGGGCCACTATAATCGTGTTGTGCCATCCCCTGTGGGGTAGGGTAGGGACGCGGATATTTGGGAGTCGGTGCCATTGGTGGAAGAAGAAACTCCATGAAAGGCTGATGATATCTTTTTAAGGTTTTCAGGTTTATCATCATTATTTTTTTTACCCCTCTCAAATCTTTATGCCTAGCATTTATAAGGATTCGAGTACCCCTGGACCCTCTAGCCATGCTTCACTGGTGACTACTCCAAGCAAGGACACGGTCTTTTCTAAGAAATCTTCATGCAAAATTAAATCCTCAACACAGCCAGGTTGTGTGAACAATTTGAGATTGCTCCATATCAAAGACTTACCAGTCTGTTGTGATTATGAAATGATCTCGACAGCTCTGAAATAATTTGGAATTGTTGTAGAAATCAGGATGAACTTTACTGGTCATGAATCTGAATGGGAAGCGTGGGTTACCTTTAGTAGCCATGATGAGGCTTTAAAGGCTAGTACCGTAGTATGATAAGTGCCATACAAATAGGTCAAGCTACAGTACGAGGAGCCTTAACAGACAAAGTTCCCAAAGACATGGACGTTTATGTGCCATCTAAATGGACTCAGGATAAACCAGAGAAAAACCAGAATGCAGAAATAAGGACTCCTAAACCTCCCATGTGGGTGGTAGCTTCAGCCAAGGAGGAAAATTATAACGGCTTGCGGAACGCAGATTCCACCGTTCTTTTACGCATCTCAGTTCATTCTAAAAATCACATTTATGTTACAGACAAGACACGCAAATCAATTGAAACAACAAATCACATTTTCAACATAAAAAAATGGCAGTAAACTACAAAAATAAAAGGTATAAATACGACAAAGCACAGGGGGATGGGCGAAAAGGATGCATCACCAAATACAAGGGGAAACTCATTATTTGTTTTACAACACAAATACAATTTACGAGGATTACACACACACTACGATTGTCATATGAGAAAATATTTAACAATTATTCAATACGTGTTTCTTAAAAAAGTTAATTTTTAAGAACAATTCAAATGTTTTGATCCAGCATAAACACAGGATTGGGGCCGTTCTCTTTGAACAAAAAAATATACATTTAACACTGCAATGAAGAGGAAAACAATTTAAATGAGAAGATGCTAATGGTGGATTAGCCAGACACAGAACAACCACCTCCAGGAAACAAGACTAAAATAAATCTAGTCTACAACGCAGGAAAGAAGCTCGAGTGTGATGGAAATAGCATCCGAGATGTTTAGGGAGTATTATGAACATTTTTACAAATAAAAAATTATATTGCACATACGAATACATAGAAAATATATACAAGGTAACTAATTTGTAATTAAGTCATTGATTTCATCTTTTAAGTCATTCTTGAACATTTTTCTAATACAGGGGTCCAAATAATGCATGCCAGGGCTAAGGTTAAAATCACAGCTGGAAGTAAGCGGGATAATAGCAGACTCCAATAGATTTCTTGAAGAGGAATCTTTCGATCTGGTAGTCACTGAACTTTCAGTCCAATTTATCCTGTGAGAGTGTTCACTTAAATGAATGAATATAGCATTGGAGGTTTGTCCAGTTTTGACTGAATACTTATGTTGCTTAATACGTACATCTGAACCTTTGCTAGATTGGCCAATATAAAAAGAGGGGCAATCCAAACATGGAATTTTATATATTATGTTGTTTTCTTTAGGGCTATTTTTTTATTAACTTTTTAGTGTGGTGTTATAGGAAAAAACGAGGTTGACATTAACGATGATTTTATGTTTTCAAAACCACTAAAATAAGGCAAGCTAAGAATGTTCTTAGAGGTTTCTTTCTCCATGTTACTTTCACTATAAAACTTTTTGTGGGCTTTGTTATAACAAATATCTAGTATATGTGAAGGATAACATAAATCTGTCCCTATATTTCTTATGTATTCAATTTCTTGATCCAAATACTGGGGACTGATAATGTGCAATGCTCTTAAAAACAGAAAAAAAATTGATATTTTGGTGTTAAGGTGATGGCCTGAATAAAAATGGACATAAGTTTTTGGTTGGTTTCCTATAAGTGCTGAACTTGCATTGAAATGGTTCTCTATGTATTAAAACATCTAAGAAAGGGAGGCAATTGTCTTTTTATAATTCTAAAGTACCTGGTTATTCAAATTAGAGAGTAAATCATTTACACCAATACCAGCAGGCCAAATAGCTAAAATATCGTCAACATACCTATACCACTTTAAAGGAGTATAAATGATATTAGGTAAATATCGTTTTTCAAAGAATTCCATGTATAAGTTTGAGAGGAGTGAGGATAAGAGGTTGCCCATTGCCATACCAAATATTTGTTGGTAAAATGCACCATTGAATATAAACTTACAATCACAAATGCACAACCTAGTGAGTGAAATGATATGACTTGCACGTAGAGGTAATTCATGATGGATTAGTTCATTACTAAGATACTCTAAAAATAGAACCTATAGGGACTTTAGTAAAAAGAGAACAAACATCAAAACTAACGAATCTATCAGTGGAGCAAAAAGTGATTTTGTTTAATTTATCAACTAAATCTAGACAATTATGTATGTGAGAATCTGAGATAGTTCCAAGTAACGGGGACAAGAGCTTGGTAATGTATTTCGAAAGTTTATATGATATTGAGCCAACAGTACTGTAATAGGCTGCATAGGATTATTTTCTTTGTGTTTGTACTAATCCGTACAAGTAAGGTAACGAGGGAAATTTTATTGACAACTGACCTATTAGTTTTTTTTTTATCGTTAAGGATTTTTTTCACTGTGCTGTTGAAATTTTTTATGACTTGATCAAGGGGATTTTTTTGTTAGTTTTTTGTAAGTCGTATCATCATCATCAGTAGGGCTTGCATACGTGATATGTAGTCAACTTTATCTAAAATTACAATACTATTCGGCTTATCAGCTTTTGTGATGTGGATTGTATCTTTTTTAAGATCAGTTAAGATTTTCTGATAGCGAGCAGGGAAATTACTTTCACGCCTCACATTCGCAGCTCCATTAACAATACCTTTAATTATGTCAACATGATTTTGAGGAAGATCACAATATTTTTCAAATATACACAGGGACGACGCACTCACAACATTTTCACTTATTTGTTGAACTGATAAATTTATAACAGTCATTACGTGCACTATTAGTCCAGTCAGTGCTGTCAATAAGATTTTTTAGTTTCCTTGTTAGGGCATCTGTAGTCCTACGAAGTTTCCCATAAATTTCTTGTCGCAGCGAGTCCCTCCAATTATCCGGGATAGAATGATTAAATGAAATTCTGGCTTTTTCAAATTCCTTAAATTTTTCTTTGTCCTCTTGCTCTGCGGCTGCTATGTGGCGTTTCAACGCCACGGCACTGAATTCATTGAATGGTTGATTGTCATGTCTTCTTAAACGGCGTGGTAGCAAGGATTTAGGGAGCACTTGTTCAGACAGGCACTTCTTCAGAAACTTGAGTTGAATTCTGGTCGAATGCGCAGCCGAAGGAGACTTGGAGAAGGCAGTGACTACGCAGTTCAAATTGCATAGTCACTATGTGTGAGTTTGTGTACGTATGTGTGTGTTTATGAACAAAGTATATCCACGGGAAGAATGAAACAACGGTGTGCAAGAATTTTTGCTTTTACTTTAATACATCCTCAGTTTGCTTGAGAATGCCCAAGTATAGGTAAAGGATCTTGCTCTCTGATATTTCCCTCTCCCTATCGACATATGGGAAAAAAGAGACTCAGTTAAAATAAATACAGAACAACACATTACCACCTGTAATTATTACCTGGGGCAAGAACGAATAGGTTACAATTAAATATCATAAACATCAAGGCTGGAGAAAGTACTCATTATCATTCTTCTAAAGTTGTGCAGGGTATACCAAGTGTTTGGTATTTACCCCAGAGTCCAGAACAAGTGGGAAGTGAAGTACTGAAATGATAACAATCATAATTAAATTGAAGAGGGCAAAAGTGAAGAGATAGGGAGGTTTCGTGCAGTGAAATTTGAGAAGAAAATCAAATGCTGTACTCTTTATACAAAGAGTAAAACAAGTACTATTGAAGCTTGAGACAGAAGGGAGTAAAGAAGGAAAGAATCTGAGGCGCCGTTTCGTAGCAAATCTAGATACGTCAAGCAAAGCCTCATTTCTAAAGACTGAACCATTTCCATAGTCAAATCCTTACTAATACTACTACTACATCGTCTTACTTGGTACTCGTTTTCTTTCGTTAGCCTTAAGTCCAAGAAGAAAACGCATCTGAGTGATGACCATAGTTAAACGGGTAACCTACGACGTTTGGTTGTCCAACAAAACGCAAAGCATTATGCATAGCTAACATTTTATATACGCGGATGCCACATTGTAGCTTCTTGAGCATTCTTGATTTTTTTTTTTTGATCGAAGACCCAAACATAGTTTAAAATAATATATGGTCCTTACTGAATTTTTCAGTCTTTTCTGGATGAATCGAA
This sequence comes from Macrobrachium rosenbergii, assembly GCF_040412425.1. Classification (NCBI taxonomy): domain Eukaryota; kingdom Metazoa; phylum Arthropoda; class Malacostraca; order Decapoda; family Palaemonidae; genus Macrobrachium; species Macrobrachium rosenbergii. Next base: position 32,897,523 of record NC_089764.1, read on the forward strand.
AACGAAGCAATAACATTTTTTTATGTTGAATGTGCTAATGTATCATTTAAAGAAACTTTAAATAATGCATTATGATACTCTTGTCTCATGCTACATTTTATTAAAAGTCGTGCTACCTAATGTTGCAATGATAATATGCTGAAATTTATATGTATAATATAGCGTACAACATATCTCAAAGATCTCATCTAAGTATGGTAGGTCTGGGTCCCCCAAAACTTTTCAGGTGTCTACGGGGGCCCAGCTGGTGCTATTTGTTTAAGCAACCTCGCTTATACCTTAATTGTTACAGTTACTGTCTCTGCATTCATTAGCCTCACTATTTATAGTACCTTTGCTGTTACGGTTAATCTAGCTGTAACAACCAGCTCTTTCCTGGCTAACTTTTAAAATATACTTATAATAATCACATATTATGTGTGTGTGTTTCTGGGATTTCGCACGAACGATTTGGCTCGGCAAGATTGAGGTTTTAGATTTTATTGATTTACATTTTGTGATGAGTACCTGTTTGCACATTATGTCCCAGCGTGTGCATATAATGTGATGAACTGATGAGATGATGTCCCAGCGTGTGCATGTAATGTGATGAACTGATGAGATGATGTCCCAGCGTGTGCATATAATGTGATGAACTGATGAGATGATGTCCCAGCGTGTGCATATAATGTGATGAACTGATGAGATGATGTCCCAGCGTGTGCATATAATGTGATGAACTGATGAGATGATGTCCCAGCGTGTGCATATAATGTGATGAACTGATGAGATGATGTCCCAGCGTGTGCATATAATGTGATGAACTGATGAGATGATGTCCCAGCGTGTGCATATAATGTGATGAACTGATGAGATGATGTCCCAGCGTGTGCATATAATGTGATGAACTGATGAGATGATGTCCCAGCGTGTTATAATGATGAACTGATGAAATGATGTCCCAGCGTGTGCATATAATGTGATGAACTGATGAGATGATGTCCCAGCGTTTATAATGTGATGAACTGATGAGATGATGTCCCAGCGTGTTATAATGTGATGAACTGATGAGATGATGTCCCAGCGTGTGCATATAATGTGATGAACTGATGAGATGATGTCCCAGCGTGTGCATATAATGTGATGAACTGATGAGATGATGTCCCAGCGTGTGCATATAATGTGATGAACTGATGAGATGTTTAGACCGCCTTGCTTCAAAAGCTGTGGCAGACGTCTACATTATCTTTCAGAATTTAAACCCCTATTTCAGAACGCCAGTGAAATTTTGCATCATCTGGTACCAACGCCGAAATTATATGATAATGCTGTGTCCTGTAAATAATAGTGAACGCTAGGTATTTTTATTCAGTCAAATGAAAGAGTAGTTCGCAGTAGCTCCTGCAATGGATATATGATTTTCAGCCAATTATAAAAAGTATACTCAATCAAAAAAAGCTAGTGGCTCATCTGTCATTCAATGATTTGTATGAATTTCATTTTAATTCTAAATTCATGTCCCGGGGTCGGGGGGAAAGTGTCCATTAAAAACCTTTGCACTACTGCTCTAAGCTTCAGCAGGACAAATCTGAAGGCAACATTGACAGGTTATTGCCACAGCATTCCATTTACTATAATCAAATATTAAAAACTGCATTGCCCGAGAGATTAAAATCGATTTTTTTTAAAGGAGCAAGTGCCTCATACACTTAACACTTCTCACGAACTGACACTGGCAGCGTAAAACTATGCCATTTCCCAAATTCAAGCAAAGTACCCAGCACTTACTTAAAATGAAATATCATCCCTTTAATCCAAATCATCAAAAAGGAAATGATATTATTAGCTTCACTTTGAGCATTCATTGCTTGATGAACATTGCTAAGGGAGTTTTGCAGTAACTTTTGACTCACAGATACCCAGTAATTTAACACTGTTCTTGCCTCACAGCATAACATGTCGAAAATTCACTCTTGAAACTAGAATGCAGCTGAGGCTGAACAGAAATGCTTCCGTCCATGACACCGTCAAGCAGAGAGGAAAGGAAAGGAACATGGCGGACAAGCAGAAAGGAACATGGCGGACGATTAGGGGTCCCGAACTGCCTACATCTATTTACGTTGACATATTTGTTATCATTTTCTCATAGCAATTTTAAAAACCTGGTCGTCGTATTCCTTCCTCTCCGTATCCATCATCAAGTGGGCATTTGGCAGCACGTAACAAGTGACGTAAACCACAACCGTGAGTGTTATGACGCCGGATGAAGGAACGTCGTGAGGCCCAAGTAGCTCCTTGACTCCTGAAGGAAGGCTGACCTGGTCCTCCCCCAAAATTAAGCTTTTCGTCTCTCGTTTAGCCTTTCCACCTCAGAATAAATCCTCCTTTTTGGGAAAAGCAGCTTGAAATTAGGCCTTCAGATAGGCCTAGCGATGGGAGACGTCATTCTAAGGCCCGTCGTCTTACGGTATTGAACCTCAATTAACGGTTTTAATGGGTTCTTTGAACATCTCCCAGGTTCATTTTAATTAAACCCCCCCCCCCCTGCTGTCCTTTAATTCTTATTTTTGGGTCGAGCGAAGGGTTGAACTGAAGACTAGGCCTTCAACTGCGCCCCTTTTGATTGGTAGGTACCGGTTCACGTACGGAACGGGTACCGTGTTAAGTACCAGCCCCCCGAGGATGGATGTTATTAAAGTGTAAGCGGTAAACCCATAAGTCTTCAGAGTTACGGAGGAAAATTCGATAAGGATCGATTTAACTTAACCTAACCTGGGACCTGGGTCCTTACCCTACCAGGGGGGAGGGATACATTTGCCCCTATGGAAACTCCCCCTAGGGAGACTCGCCCCGTCCCATTGTCCCGCGTAACGTCACTTAGAGTACCGTACTTTAACACAAGTAGGCCAAGGTAAAACTGAAAAATACTACCGCACCCCTTTGGTTTGGTAACTACCAGCTTATGTGCAACATGGGCGCCGTGTCTGGTGCCAGGCCCCTTGGCGATGAATGGAAAACAAAACGACAAAGAAAACGCAGTAAATATCTCGGTCAGCAACTGGCAGGAACCAGGCTGCGGTAGTATTCTTCGGTTTTACCAAGGCTAATAGGATTGTGCCCTAACCTAGCGTTCCAAGTCCTCGCCTGTCATATCACTGATCTAACTTGGGTCGCTAGGTCCTTGCCTATTGCATCATGCCGCTTTAGAAGCCTTCAGTAAACGACCGTAATCATAATCAGAACTTCGCAGGTTTGGTGGGGATGTCAGGATACATCCTTGTATTTTCATCTTGTATTCCGCCCCACCGAAAAAGCGCGTGGTCTCCCTTGATTGTCGGATATAAGAGGGGGCTAGTTTCCCCAAAACTAGGCGTAGCCAACTAACTTGCTTCCAGAATGAATGTCAGAAACATTTGGAAAATTGTATTTCAGCTACAGAGTTTAATTACGGTTTACGGCCAAAATGTACCAGATGACCAGACGTTCAATAAATCTTAAACTTAATCAGAATCATAACTTGTAGAAGTAGGCTAGCGCGGGGGTTTCTCATACCCATAGACCTTTTTCCCGCCGCGATCCCCATAATTGTCGGATATAAGTAGTTTTGGTGTCTTTAAACTGCTCGTAAGTTCTGTTTGGAATACTCTACTTATAAAAAATACAAGGCACAGAATTTATACAAAAAATACAAGGCACAGGACTTATACATCTGCACCAAATTAACATCGACCACCAACTGAGGCCAGTTGCCTGAGCCAACACCCGAATTTCATAATCCCACTTGCAGTAATTGGTGAAACGTAAAACAAAAAACAAATCAGGTTTCAGCAATGGTTTTCTAATGTAATGGCAAAATCTTAAATTAGACAAAGATTATTGATATATATGAAGATTCAGGGGAAATCTGAATTTCACATAGCTAAGGGAAACGCCAAAAAACAGGTGAATTATATTGGCAATCGTTGTAATCGCTTTTAAATGACAAAGAAAGCTCTTGCAGTAGAAAACAAGTGGTTCTTATGAGTCCATAGATACTGCTGTCCCTTGGTACTTCCACTATAAGATTAGCGTGCCTCTGTTGTTGCCAAATGAGAAGTGAAATTAACCACTAGTTTTTTTACTTTTGAGGAATGATTTGTATGCTGAGAAATGCACTACTGAAATTAGCTATACAGTACAGTACTGTATTGAGTTTGTTTTAGTTGTAATGTACATAAACTGTATTTATTCATGTTCTTTTACATAGACTGTTACACATTTTCTAGTTTTGTGGAAATGTTCGATATCATAAACAGATTTATGTATGTATCCTATGAGTGCATGTCTTTACGTTTATGACCTTGTCGGTTGTAATTTAATCGTGGTTACGCTTATTTACACTTTCTCTGTTTCAGGTGACGTCGGAGGATGATATTTTGTCGTTTGAAAAATAAAGTTCATAGAAAGTCGCCAGGATTCAGTTCTGAAATCAAGAAAAAAATATGTCATCACGACCCAAGAGAGTCATTAAGGCTAAGAAAAAAGACGATGAGATATATACCAGCATAACCAAGCGTATGAAAAGTTCGCCGTCTCGCGTTGCGAGGAGAGAAGCAGCGAGTGGAGAGACGAGGGAAAAACATGGCAAAAGTCCTCTCAAAAGGAAAAAGATTAAGAAATCCAAGATAACGGATGTCAACGCCGCAATATACAAGAGGCTTCAGGAATCGCTCAAAGCGGAAAGTAACCAGGAGGGTTCTGACGACGACGAAGCGCTCCCAAAGAAGAGGATTCCAAAACCCTCCTTGAAACTGAAATTGGAAGAGGCGAGCTCGGACGACTACCTTCCCTCCGATGAATCTGACGCAGACTCGGAGGAAATTGAGTATGAGCCCAGGAAAACACCAAAGAAATCAAGAAATGGGTCAGTGAAGACTTCAAAAATAGATTCAAGTAAAAGGATTGAAATTCACAAGAGAAGCTTTCCAGCTCCATCCAAGGTAATTATGTTTGTTGTGTTTTAGAGTGCAGTAACATCACTGTTATTTGACTGCAGTGCGATGATAGGAAGACTTATTTGCTGCTTTACAGCTTTATTAAGAATTAGTAGAGTAGGAAGAGTTCAGAAGTGTCAAATTTATAATTATAAAGGGAAATTAGAAGGCAGGTGAAACATCCTGTATTTGGGGAAACCCGTTTTACGGGATGTATTTCTCTCATTTTTCCGTCTTAGCGAGGTGTGTCGAGTATTCAAACTTTACAGAGCATTAAAGACAATTGATCTCTCTGTATAAAAAATATTAGGTGTACTTTATTGTTGAGACACTGTAAGTTCATAAAAAAAAAGAATCGATAAATCTACTTAAAAAAATTAGGTGCTCTGTATTGTTGAGACACTGTAAATTCTTTTCTTCATCCTAGTTATTAAACTTTTTTAGTGGGCCTTTTGTGACACCGGAGCATTGGTCTCTTTATTTTGGGTGCTGTGATGCTTGTTAGAAGGAGATATGAGTCATTACAAAGAAGCTGGGGCAGATTTTGCAGAAATGGTAGACCACATTTTGAAGATCATGTTACATATGAGGAAGTTGCCGAGAGATCTAAGATTTAGATGGTGTGCACTTGAGATGAGAAGGAGAGTGTAGCACTTGGATGAACAGGCACTTGATATTAAAGCAATTAGAAGGACCAGTAGAGGAGCTCATAAAATTTATGAAAAGATGTGATGGAAGAAAACGGGGACTGGATGGGCAACGGGCAAAAGTTCACAGGTCAGACGACAGAGAGCTTATTTCGCATCAAACCCCATAAAAATAGAAAAACTGCAGTGAATGATGATGTTGATGATAACATATATAATATAGGCTATATACTTTAGTACTGTACTGTGATTTGCAGCTTAAGTTTCAGCGTTAGCACTTGACACAAGCAGACGATGAATGTGGGGGCTGGGGTTAGAGGTCGAATAGCATGCATTTTAAAATTTCCACAGGAAATGTAATGCTTATTTTGTGATACTATACATTACGTATGTTCTCTCATTTTCATGAACCAGAAGTAACCTGATTTTGTACAAGTGCAACAAAACCTACATTATAGATGGGTGGACCAGGGAGAAAGATGATGAGTGATTGAGATAGAAGCTTTGAAGTTAAAATGCAGTAATTATAAATAAATGGGAATTATTTTTTATTTCAAGATTTTTCATATAGTGTCTGTACAGTAAACCCCCCCGTATTCGCGCTCTCATGATTCATGGACTCGCGTATTCACGGATTTCTCTGTGGAACGTAGCTACCCATTATTTGTGGAAAATTCGCCCGTTTGCAGTATTTTTCACTGAGAAATATTCACTAATTACTGTATTTTCATATTATTTTCATGACTAAATGCACTTTTTGTGATAAAACTATTAAAATACTCAGGTATAAGCATTTTTAGAGGGTTTTTCTTGTGTTTAAACTAATCAAAATAGGCAGTTCTAAGTGTTTTTAGAGGGGTTTTAAGTATTCGTGGATTTTAGCTATTCGCAGGGTGGGGGGGCCTGCAGTATGCATCCCCCGCGAATATGGGGGTTTACTGTATTACTGAACAGAGAACTTTCACAAATTACTTTTGTTTCAGAATGAAGAAAAGGACAATGAAATTTATATCAAGGAAGAGCAAGTTGATGTGATGACTTTATCTCCGGACAAGGAACAGTTAATTGGGAAAGATAAAATAATTCAGTTACCTAATAACCGAACATATTTTGAATTTGCAGAACCCAAAAAGAAAGTGATATTGCAGATAAAGCCACCTTATGAAACTAATGAATTGAAAAGTCAGACTCTGTATGAGCTTGTGAGTTCCCTGAAGTTAAGAAATATGATTAACTCTGATGGTCAGGAACTTCTCGAGGCCTTTAGGGAACTCCCTGATGCTTTGTTGAGAGCTAACGTAAAACCCGTGAAGGTGCCTAAAATATACACAGATGAAGTGAAAAAGTTTGCCACAGTTTTGTATGTTTATGCACCAAAGGCCTATAATTTGGTCAATACAGTATTTTACCTCCCGCCTAAAAATAACATACAAGGAAGAGTTCTGACAAAAAATTACTGGCCTGGGTTAACCGTGGAAGCTTTGGAAGTCCTCCAAAAAGCAGGCATTAAAGATCCCTCTGTGCAAGAATGCAGTATCATGATTGATTTTGTTCCTCTTAAAAAAGAATGTTGTAAAGTCTCTGACGACAGGTGGCTTGGACACGTAGATTTCTGTGGTGGGCTGACCCCAGGTGATTCAGATGAGGTGCCTCTGGCTTCAGAAGTATTGCTACTTACAGTTGTAGGCATCGGCTGGGATTGGAAGTTACCTTTTGGATATTTCTTAACTAATGAACTCTCAGGAGAGGCCCTCCAGAGTATAATTATAGAAGCCATTAGAGCCATTGAAGAAACTGAATTGAGAATTAGAGTTATTGTGTGTGATGGCTTTCCGAACACCATCAAAATGGGGGTATTATTTGGCTGTAACATACATACAAAATCTTTTGCAGAGATTGTTACAAGTTTTCCACATCCTCTGGATGAGAAACGGAAGATACACCTTGTCTTCGGTATTCGACGTGCTCTAGTTCTTCTCAGAAATCTCCTTGCGGACAGAACCATTCTGCGGAGTGCTACGTATGGGGTAAGCAAAACATGAATTACATATTTATGCCCTTTGTTGGCTGAGTCGGTTGAGCTTCAGACTGTCACTCGATGGGCCGGAGTTCAATTCCACCGACCGGCTGATGAAGAGTTAGAGGAATTTATTTCTGGTGATAGAAATTCATTTCTCGCTATAATGTGGTTCGGACTCCACAAAAAGCTATAGGTCCCATTGCTAAGTAACCAATTGATTCTTAGCCACGTAAAATAAGTCTAATCCTTTGGGCCAGCCCTAGGAGAGCTGTTAATCAGCTCAGTGGTCTGGTAAAACTAAGGTATACTTAACATAAGATGTGATTACTTTTAATATTTTTTTTTTTTTATAATGAAGATGAAAATGATTCTTTTCCAGATTATCAAGTGGAAATTCTTTGAGCAGCTATGGGAAGACAAAAGAAAGATCAAATGTGAAATGAACGAAGTTTTGAATCCAGACCATCGCAAGTTTCACGATATGCAGAGAATTCTCAGACATTGCCATCCAGCCTTTAGTTGTACAGAAAATATGGCTTTTGAACTCGCAAGTGACCTGAAGATAGACGGTTATGAAGGGTGCGCTGCAGCGGCCAATTTCGTAGCTGATATTTACAGGTAAGGATTTTGTAGAGGGGTAAGCGTTTGCTTGTACCAGCTGAAGGAGTGGGGGTTATGGTTGTTGAACTTGTGGGGTGGTGGTAACTGGAGATTGTAGTTGTACTGGTGGTAGTGATATGTGCTAACAACAATTTATTGCCCTGAGCTAATGAAGAGGCAATGTTTTCTTCAATAGTCTTCCCTTTTTTTAACCCTTATAGTGCCTTTGTTGTATGCTTTTTCTGTGTGACATTCCTAATTAATGATTGGTTAATTTTACAATGAAAAGTGTAATTATGGAAAATCATTATCATTTGTGTTTGAAGGGAACTTTATATTTTTTATCATGAAGATGTACAATGCACAGATCCTCTCTGGGTAGGTCCGTGTTAAGAGAATTTGTGGTAAATATGCCAGGATCTCCTTGAATTCATTTATTTCAATTTTTTTATATTAAAGTTAGTAAATTGCAATCAAAGCCAAAAGAGGGTAGGTATACTCGACTGTGCAAGCTGGTTTTAGAAAACGTTAGTTATGTAAATAAATTTTACCTCAGTCACTAGAATTAAGTTGGCAAAAGATGCCAGATTTTCTAAAATATATTTTATTTATATATTTGCCTAATATATTTTAGAGTGAATAGGTAAGAAGGTTATTTGCCACTTACATTCCTGAGTGTGCAGTAGATGTAGAGATTAATAATGCTGATAGCTTTGTTAATTTAAGGAATTTTATAAAAAAAAATTAATTCTTGAACAATCATACTGGTGAATTCTGTAAATAGTGTTTTCCATAAAAACACCAGGATAGAAAAATTGAAAATAATGGATTCTATAAAATTCACTCTCAACCCAACATCATGACAAGTTTGGCTTACATGAAGAAGATCAGTAATTCTTAAATACTTAATAATGTGTAGTAAGTATTACAGTACTGTCCAGCATACATTTAATTTAAACCTTTATTTCAGGGGATTTGACCTTTTGAATTCAAGAAATCCTGTAACTTCTGGGGAGAAGCCACCTATCACCAATCCATTTCTTCCTGAGCAGCTGGAATCGATGGCAGTGATTGGTCATCGTATTTTTGGGCTTGAATATCTCTCTGGAACGCAAGTTGTATCTGATGGACGTTGGTTGTCAGCAATGCTCTTTGCATTCACACTCAAAAGTGTCTCTGTTCTTGCGTCGGAGTTGCTGGTTGAGAAGTCATTGCTGTGAGTTCTTGGGAAATCATAATCATTGTGTGAATACTGAGTTATTATGGAAAATCTATGAGATTTGTATCTCTCATTATTATAAAATCTCTTTCTCTCTCAGATATTACAAAATTATAGCTTATTTATAGCCTATGGTTTGCTTTCCAGTCAACTCTCTCTCTCTCTCTCTCTCTCTCTCATTTTATGGTGTTTGATAGTAATCAATTTTCTGTCGTATCTTTTTAGGTATTTCACAACCTACCGTGTGAATCTTGACCACTCTGAAATGATATTGAACTGCATCCAAAGATCTGGTGGCTGGGAAGATGTACCTACAGCAACTGAGTTTCGGACTGGCTATAAAACGCTTTTGGAGTCCTCAAAAAATCTGTTCAAGGTGACAGCATTTTGCAGTGACTTTGAAGGAAGTGATTATACTGTTGGCCAAGGCATAATTTGTCCCTTCAAATTGCACTTGCCTGTTCCGAGATATGATGACATTGAGTTTTCCATGGAGTTTCTTCCCTTGACGTATCTTAGCATTGACAATGACGCTCAAGCAAGGTGTGTTTTGAGGTCTATATCACAGAGACTGACATGTCCTTTGTGCATGGCTTTGTTGCTTGAAGATGATAGTTCAAGTGATTTAGAGAAAAAGAACATTGTTGTTGATATTGCAAAGCCCTCAAAATTTATCAAAGACATTTTGAAAATCTCAGAAAGAGTGTTCAAAATCAAGTCAATTGCATCAAGACCAGAAATTGAACATCTTGTTATATTTATCTTCTATGAATTTCTGAGTGATTTTTGGGAAACTCAGTATATTCAAAGTGATCATGTATTAGAAGAACCTCATCATTTTGTATCTCTTATTAAGGTTATCATCAGAATATATTTAAAATTCAAGGTCAGTGCTGCAAAATGTATACCACCGCAAAAATCTAGACTGTTTAGAGATTCTTGATGAAAGGTACAACCTGAACTTGATCCGTAATGTAAATATTTTTATATTGTATTTTTTAAATAGCAGTAATACTGATCTAAAACAGAATTGTTGTACAGGTTAATAAACAAAACTTTGTTACAATGTAGGCCACTAGCATCAGTTACTAATAAAATACAGTCATACTGTTTCCAAGCAGTATGATTGCCATGATCCTAGCTCTTTCATGAGAATGCTTGGTGCTCCTCCTATATCAGAAGTAAAAGTCCATTTTGTTAATAATATTAATGTACCCTTACTCAAAATATTACAAATATATAAGGGAGGATAGTGATGAAAGTTTATGTTGGAGATTTCACATCTAGACTTCTGCCAGACAAAGGCAACGTCATTCTGCATGTACTTCAGGGGCTGTTGGTGAGAGAGGCTGAGCTGTGGCTGGAGGACCATCTATAAAATGTCAATCCAACCATGGGTATGTCCCAAAGTTCAGACCTTGTTATCTTCATCCTTTGTCTACCTCTGGTACTGGCAGTTGTTCGTTTATTTTTCCAGTTTTTTCCTTTGACATGATCCTTAACTTATTCTTGTCAGGCTTTTTGTCAACAGAGGAATTTCATTCCAAGCTGTTATTAGCCACACATCTTCACAGCATTCGTCCTCCCCATTTTCTCTTATAAGTAGAGAATGCCAGACACACTCTTTGATGTACTTCCATATTGATTGTTATCAGTTTTCTTGTTTTTCTGTCCATGTCTTCCAGGCTTCCATTTATCAAGGCTGCTGTTCCTCCAATATATTTTAAAATGTGCACAGCCCTTGTATTGAATGCTTTTGCAGTGGTTCCACCCTTGAATTTAGTTTTTACTATTGCCCCAAGACTTAAGAAGTATTCCATTCTGATGTGTACTTCAGTATCCATGTGTTTGATGTTGTCTGCCATTAGGAATTCTTGTTATGAATAGCCATCCCTGCTGATTATCTCATCTGGGAATTGTTCTCATCACCCTGGATTTTCTTTCTTCTCACTTGTATTAAAAACTGCACGTTCATATCTTTTGTACATGAAAATCCAAGCTCCAAGCAATATTTCCATTGACATTGATGTCATTCATGAACATTAGGTGATTGTTGACTGTGCTGTGTTTTCCAAGTTGGTTTTCTTGAGGGTCATTGGCATTGGCCCTTAGCTTCCAACTAACTAGTCTTTCATAATACAGTAACACTAACGTTTAGCGGGGAAGGCATGCAAGCTGTACTCCTTGCCCAAAGGTGACCTATAGGTATCTGTGCTACAAGGTAACCTTAGTGTACCCTGGAGCGGAATTTTTGCACATGGATGCAGTTTATACTCACACCTTTGAGCAATCAGATGGTACTTTTTAGTTGAAAAGTCACCCTTGTGCTTCCTAAACTTCCAATTCTAGAGGAGCAGTCTTGATTAATCAGTTGCCACTGTGCTTTCAGAAACCTGAGGGGATTCCTTTTGGATGATCAACCGCTCATGCCCCCAAAATAACTAGGAAGACTAACACATAGTCAGTTGTCTTTAAGCTCCCCTATAACCCCAAAGTACTGCTCTTGTGTGATGAGTTGCCTTCATTCCCCTCCAAAACTCCAGAGTAGTATTCATGATCAAGTATCCCTCATACTCCCAAAAAACTTAGAAGAGTGTTCATAGCTTAACAATGCCCTTGTGCCCCCAAAATATTAGTTGAGTTCTCTTAACTCATTAGTCATCCTCATGATCCCTTAAAAGATCCAAGGAGAGCTCCTTCTCTCTGTTATTCACAGATGCAGCAGACTAGCTGTTGAGTTGTAGGAGGAAATAAAACTTCACATCAAGGGAATGAAGAAAATAAAGCAGCCAAGGCTGCAATTAATATAACAAGATCACACAAAATTGTTCCCGTTAGTTTTATAACAAATTAAAACGTCAAGCCTAGTGTTCAAATATGGAATTCATCGTCTTAAGAACAGACACGCAAGTAATTTTGGCTCGGCTTAGAATTTGTTGCTCTCGTTTGACTCGTGGATATATCGTGAATAACCAAGTTAATCCCACCCATCCTAGCATGAACAACCTGTAGAGTAACGCCAACAGTCAGACACTTTTTGTGTGAATGTCCAAAATATAATTGACAATGTCAAATTTTGGTAACAAGACTGGTAAAAAAATTTACAGTATTCATCATTTTCAGTTAACCTATTACAGCAATAAGATTTTTTGAGGAGTTGTAATTTATTGAAATCTAAATCATTGATTGAAACAAATACCCCGAGACCTAAATAAATTAACTCAGTGGTCTGGTTAATCTACTTAATACTTAACCATTGACATCATCAAGATGATTTTTCAGTTTCTTAGAACCCAAATAAGCCAACGGGTCCCAAATTTTTCCCACCAAACAGTTTGGAGTTCATCATTAGTAATCATGAAGTTGAGAGTGGTTTGTATCTGAAGTAATAAAAACGTTTTCAAAGGATTGCATTACTGAAGGATAACACTTCTCTTTATTCAAAGTTAACACAGCCAATGTTTGCTAGCTCATACTAAGGAAAGTGGGACAGATTCCCAATTAGACTGGATTGCTAGTAAGTTCTTCAATTCATTCAAAGATTACAAAGCACCAGGTTTAATGAAGAACAACTTCCACCACATAAATCCCCAAAAGTTGGTATAAGACTAGGACAAAAAAAAAAAAAATTCAAGAAAAAAATGAAAAATACAAAATGTATTGTGAAATGGGAACACCATTAGTGAAATTAAGAGTGCTGGCATTTATGCAAATCTACAACACTGACTTCAATAAAGATGGTAAAGTAGAATGGCAAATAAAGTATAAAGAAGCTGAGAAAAAGGGTGAATTAAATCATAAAGCGAATGCGAGCAAGAATTTTAGTGAATTTCAATGGAAACTACTGTACAGGGAAAACGCTTAATGAGCAAAATCATCAAATAAATCTTGGAAGCACACGAGGGGAATGTATTTGTATTAATGAATATTTAGGAGAGTTGTTGGCTACAAATAATGGAGACTAATAAAAACTGTATTGATGAGTATTTAGAAGAGTCGTTGGCTACAAATAATGGCGACTAATAAAAGCTAAGTGATGTGAGTGCTGAATAGGCTAGTACAGCATACATAAATGCGAGTGAATTCAATTGTTGAAGATGAAAGGCACACCAATTAAAAACAAAATAAAAATGCAAGGCACTGCCAGTAAGAAATTGTGATTAGGATTGGGAGCTGAAGTTCCAAGAAATAACAAAAGAATCAAAACAGAAGACTGTAGCTGTTGTGGGACCATACTTTGGAGAAAAACTGCGAATCTAGACAAGGAAACTGTTTCAAACAATTTTTTTTATGAGAAGTTGAGAGTTCAATGAAAAACTACCTGCGATGTACATGGAGGTTTATAAAATGTGGCCCTTTTAACCTAGTTAAATACTGTTTATTGGCAATAGCGGGAAATTACGAAGATCATCTAAGTATGCTATTCTGTAAGGAGATAAATGAGAGTGATTTGTCACAAGAGTTAGGTTTCAAGGGGAACATGGAACCCAATAAATAAGGTCATCATGGATAGTAGGAGTACGACGCAGTTGACCGAGGGTTGGAGTTCTGCAAAAGTTTTGAAATTGAAGACTGGTGTTGAGTGGTAGAATTGTCAGTGTAGACAGGACTGTTTGGCCAACAAGAATGAGTCTGATTATTGAATGAAAGCAAAACATGGAAGTTGATGAACAGTCTTAAGTTGTATGCTCAGTATGGAGTGACAGGTTGAGAAACAGAGATAAGATGAAGATATGTGAAGTTTAGCGAGGTAGAGACTGAACTGAGGAACCTTAATATCCAGGATAAACAAGTGCATATGAAATAGGAAGTGACTGTGTGCTATATGTAGGAGGAGAGTGATTTACTGAATGTGAAGCCTTAGTTTAAGCAAAGCCAATGGTTTAAGTGTATGACGTGACTCTGAGGTAGTGGAAGTTTCGTGCGCAGAAGCTCATCTGTACTTCAGAAGGTAGAGTATGAATGTGCCAATAGCAGGCATCTAGCCATCCCTCTAAATAATAATAATAATAATACCTGGTAATTGTGTATCCCAGTTACCTGAACTAACATTCTCCATACTCAATGCGACCAAAATAAATGCAGAGGTGAAATTCTATATTTCTGTCTGATAGAGATTTAGTAGACTCTAGGATCATTTCCATAGCACATTATGTCCTAACATGAGTTAAAAAAAAAACCTTAATTTTTGTTTTAGCCAAATGTGTGCACACTTGAACACAATCTTAGCATTGAAAGCAATGTCAGTCAAGTTTGATGGTTTAAATTGGAAAAACGCTTCACTATTACAGGTAGATGACATTGTCTTGTAAGCCACGTTAAAGGTTTGGCAATTTGACTTAAAAATATGGGCTAATACTAATTTCCTAACCATTTGCCTGACAAGTACAATAATTTTTATGTAATTTTCTGTTGCTGGTATGATCGCTCTGGTGCGATCGTCTTCAAATCTGTGAATTTTTCATGTTCAAATTTATTTTTTATCTGAAAAAGAAAATTAGAAATCAAGTTCCAAGGCAAAATCATGGAATTAGAATACTGAAGCGAATTGTTTTACCTGCCTTGCAAGTACATGTCTGAAATGTGTTGCATTTTAAAGGATTTCTATTGATTTGAAGGAAAAATAGAAAAATTAGATTATTGTCAGATTGCATGGCTGGAAAGTTAATATATGATGTTATGTCACTTAGAAGTACAAATGCATTTGTATCTTTCTGTCAGCATCGACGTATTTACTTCAAAACTGAAAATATATGAGGAAAATAGGAAAATTATATCTATATATGTCAGACTGAATATCAGAAACGTAAAAATGTGATGTCACGATAATGCTATAAGGGCAAAAAGGGCTTGCATCTTTTATCTTAATATTGGCATTTGACTTCAAAATTGAAAGTATGAAAAAAATTGTGTTGTCAAAATAATTTAAAAGGCAACAACACAAATTTAAGACACAATTAAGGCTGATTGTAATGTCACCTAACATCCCAGAGAAAAGTGAGGTCTGACAGTTCGACAACAATGGCTCTGATATCCGACTGGACGCAGTTGGGAAGTGATATATTTTACAGGCAAGTCATTTTAGCGATTTATGTTTTGTTTTATCAGTGATGGAACCTTGAATTGATAGAAATGTAAGAGTTTTTCCATTTTTCCCCCAAGGTCCTTCGAGGGATCACCTGAGGCCTGTTCTAGATGACTGAAACGCCCACTGGGCAAAGGCAGGCCCTTGGTAATTTGAGTTATTGTACTATATACGTAAGCCACAGTGCAACCAGCAATGGCGGCATGATTGTTATCATTATTAACATAAAAATGTATTAAATATCTCGTAGATTAGGCAGGGTAAAATATGGAATTGGCGTAGCCTATCCCAGTGGCCCTGTTTGAGCCGTAGCTTAGGGTAGTAGCCAATGCTGAGGTTCATGTTCTGATGAAGCTGTTCTTCTGTTCTTTAATGTAACCTAAGGTAATTCGGTAAAATTTTATTATAAGTTGCTGATATAAAGTAATGCCACGTAAAATAGGGGCTGTTTTCTGGTTACTATTTATCCGTTTTAGTTTTGGAAGGGGGGGCGGGGGGCCGGGTTGGTATTGTCATACCTTATAAGTCGTAATTTGGTATAGAGCTCTTTTCGAAAATGTAGGTTACAATTTTATATCATGTCTTGGCAACTTATAAAATAATAACATAAAATAATACCGGTAATTCTAAGCCGTAGTTCCGCGGTGAGCTAGTTCCATGGCAGTTGACGTTTTTCCTGCGTCATTTTACTTGCTTTACAAGAGTTTAAAGTAATATTTTGTGGGCCGGCTGTAACTGAACTGTAATTGACCTTTGAAGGCTACACTACCGACGGGGTAGATCTCAGCCGGCATTCCGCGGCGAGCCCACACCCCACCCCCCTCCGTAGCTAATACGGCAAAATGGTAGCCTATCTAGTAAACACCCCTAAAAATACCAACCTAACGTAGCCTATGGATGTTTACTGGTTACAATTTCGCTGTATTAGCTATGGAGGGGGTGGGGGGCTCGGTCCGGAATGCCAGCTGAGATCTACCCCGTCAGTAGTGCAGTCTTCAGCGGTCAATTACAGTTTAGTTACAGCCGGCCAACAAAATATTACTTTAAACTCTTGTAAAGCAAGTAAAATAACATAGGAAAACGTCAATTGCCATGGCCTAGCTCACTACGGCTTAGAATTACCTAACCTAAGACTGACAGCCTAGTGAGTGTTAACCGTTTTATCCGCAGGTGTCAGGCTAAGTGAGTAAAACCTAGCCCCCCAGTGGTAAAGGATGTTTTAAACCAATGCTTCGGTTGTAATTTGAGCAAATCACAGATTTTCTCATATTTAATATAATTCCAGTAATTTTGATGTTCATTTTTATCATGGATACTTTGTTACATCTTTAGACCACAACAATAATGTCTCATGTCTCATGTTGGGATTGTGCTGTAGAGTTTACGTTGGAGTAACAGACGGAATGGTTTGTTAATAAACAAATCAAAGAAAACCTTACAAAAATGAGCGAAAAAGTTAAGGGTACCATGTACACCGGACATGGTGCACTGTAGGCAGGCTTACTAGAAGGTGTTTGTAGCATCCCTTTGGCCTTTAGCTGCAACCACTTTTTAAACTTGTACTTTGGGTCCATTCCTGCTTCTTGGCTTCCATCTCGCTGTCCTTCTTCTGTAACTGTTTCTATTATTTCTTTCATTGTCAAATGTAGGTCCTTGTATACTTCACTGCCTTTATTTTCTGGATCTTGTTATTGCATTTTTCTAGTCAATCTAACTTCCTTAAGCACTTAATAATTGAAAGCACCCCTGTACTTGGCCCTCAAACTAAGATGATCAATAACTACTAGATCCTTACATAGTTTTTTGACTAACTTAAATTATTAGGCTTATTTTTCGGCTGTTGATTGAATAGCCACTCTGCCATTGCTTTCCAGTTTTTTGAAAACAGGTTAGCTTTGAAATTTATGCAACTTATGCACTTACCTCTGGTAGTCTAGTATAGTCCAAAGCATGATTTCTGATAAATTCATGTTTGGTTCAAAGAAGCATTTGTTCCGTCATATATTAATAGAGGCTAGAGGTAGTCTAATTTTCTCTAGTATTAAATCAACAGTTTTAATGACTTTTTTTTTTAAACCTGAACAGTTTACAGTAATTTATTATGACCTATGAAACTCATGTACCCTATCTAACCTCAGTTAAGATGCGGAATCATTCTTGCATGAGAAGGGGTGTTGCCCCCTACTGAATTTTCCCAAAATGTACTCTCCAGTGCCAGACCAGTTCTACAGTGCCAGACCAGTTCTATGCTGCCAGGCAGATTATTCAGGTCTTGGACATTTCTGGTTTTAGGTTTCGTGTTTTAAGCTGACTTCTTGTATGAGCCTGAGCTAAGAATAAAATCATAGATTAGATAGAAAAATCCTCTAATTACTGTAATTATGTTTGGTAAATTTGTTCACTTGATATCCAGGTATCTATGCTGAAAATCTCTGTGACCGTGGGATAAGAAAATTGAGTCAGGTGGCCAGAGTGATGACCTTTTGAAAAGTTGACTCAAATCAGAGAAGAGGATTTTGGTTGGCGAGGCCCTTCGTCATTAGCAGTCAGTCAAAATCCAGTAGACCAACTGTTAATCTAATTTCATACAGTAACAAAATTTTAATGCAGTTTCATCAATATAGTTTTATCTCAGGACATTCTTAAATAAATGTAAAGGTGTGACAGATTGGCAAGGAACTCCTAAGCAATTTGTTGCTGTTCATTTGGCCAAAAAATACTTGTCAAATAAGTCTTTCAGGCAAAATCTCTACTTCAATTATTTTTTACAGTTTAATCATTTTCTGACTGTTTGTGTTGTGCTTTATGTTTTTGACCATTGTTATTGGCAAAGTTATCACCATTCACCCTGCTATCTTACACACTTTCTACCAGATTTCTCATTTTTTAAAGAAATAGTCATGTGGTTCGATCAGAATTACTATTACGTCCCAGAGTATGTAAGTACTTTTACTGTAGTTAACAAATGGAGGGTTATTGCTAAAGTCGACATGTTTTCAACCTCACAAGGAACCATTCCTGGACTGTCAAGCATGTGGTTTTATAGCCTTATTACACAGTTGGGACAGTCTGCAGGCATGCACTTTTCCACCTCCCTCATAAAAACCCTCCTTAACTCTTTATTAAATATAAGTCCAGAGTTCTTAAGTTAATGTTAATAGTAGTGAAATACCCCCAGCCTTAATGATTTCCAAACTTCATACAGCTCTTATCGAATTCCTCAAGAAAACTACGGACTAGACTTGACAATCTTGGCAACCTTCCAGTGCCTTGCCTCCATGCCTGAATATTGTCCACTGATCCCTCAGACAATATTCTTTCAGAGTATAATACACAGTGATTTGCACGATCACACACACAGTCAGTGTTGAACTGTTACTACAAAACAGCTAGCTGTATGCTATTAATGTCAAGGTAGAAACACATCTAGTAATGTTGAGGACCATGATGACAAAAGACATTGACTTAACAAACCAGTTTAGAGGTCTGGAATTTGCTGATGAATCTCGAGAGTGTTCCCAACCCATCAGTACAACTGATGAAGAGGGACCTTACTTTGGTGGTAAGAAATGTGATAAACAAACCTTGTGAGCTTTCCAATTAGGCTTTGTGCAAGGCCTCACCCTTAAGACAGTTTTTCTGAGTAGTATTGGTGAACTAGACAGATATTCAGGTTAAGTCACTTATGTTGGAGGACAGTTCATGTTTTGCAGTGACTTTGTGTTCATAGGGGTATAAGCTTACAGCATTGATTTTGGATGGAACATCATCATTTAGTAGGTTTCAACATGTTATTAATTTCAGTTCAGGAACTTGAAAGTTGCATTTCCCAAGTGCTTGAAATGTGCTTCATTTATCTAAGAACTACAGCACCAAGGAGCTTCAGATATTTGAAGAAGATTTTACTCTAAGAATACACAGTGTTCAGGAAAAAGATTAGAACACCACTATGCCAGAACAAATTCTGCACAAAATTCTTTGTTGTGGAATAATTTGGAGAACTCGGGTACGTGGGAAGTTCTTTCGTTGAAAGACTTACTATCTCTAGGACCAAAAGCTTCTCTGTTTTAGGACTATACTTTTGGCGATTCATGGCCATATTACATGTACTCTATAATTTGACTTCCCAACTATAGAACTCTGCACTAAGCTCTGCGTAGTTTATGTTTAGAGACAGCCTGTATTTATCCATATGTCTTAGCCACAGCAGTGATAGTGTATCCCCCAGTCTTGAAAAATGGCCTATGTTGCCTCCTTGTGCTGCCAAGTCAGGCTTGGGAATGAGATTTTCTGCAGGGTAATAACTAAGAGCGGCTTACTCTGAGAAGTGTATACTTTTGTGGGAGACTTAATACTGACAAGCCATTCTTGGTGTTGAGGGCAGTTTGTGTTAAATAACATCAAGGTTTGTAGCATGTACAGATTCTGAAGTGAACCAGTTTGTGACCGGGTTTCATGCTTGAGAAATGGTCTTGAAGAGTTTAGAAACTAATTTACTGAATGGGAAACCATTTACTGAAAAATTACAGTAGTACTTGTCCTAAAACTATATTCATACACTACATTAAATTCAGTCTAGCAGTCACTGTTGTTTATTTCTTTTCCAGGAAACATGAACTCTATTCAATGGAATGGGGTGGAGGCATCAATCTGGGTGACTTTATGGTTGCTGCTGCACCGTACGGAGGACCTATTGCCCTCACTAGAGATGAATCGAAATATACAAAAGTGGCACGTTCTGGAGGGAAGCCAATAGTCTTTGTGTTCAGTGCTTCAGGAAGGAAGATAGCTTCATTCAAAGTAAGTTTTATTCAGGATTCATTGTGAAAGTTATAGTGAGTGTTATTACTGTACAATGATCTTTCTTTCTTTAAACTGATGCACTCTTAATTTTCATAGATTAATTACACTGTTGCGAATTTGATTATGTTTTATGGTAGCAAATATTTCTTGCAGGAGCATAATGAGGGGATGGTAGTAAAGAATGAACTTAATTTTTTTTGTTCTAAGCTCCCTTGATGGAGAAAATGTGCAGAAATTGTTAATGAAATGATCTGTGATCTTTAAATTAATGTTATTTTGATCTTCTTATCCAGTGGACTGGTGGATACCTCCTCGCTTTTGGTTGGTCACGGAGTGAAGACCTTGTATGTGTACAGGAGGATGGAGCTGTTCTGTTATATGATATGTTTGGGAATTATCAACATACATTCAATTTGGGTCAGGTAGGTGGTATTTGTTGTGTAGATTAGACGAAAAACATTGAGATATGATGACCTAGTTGACAACTTTGATCCATACGTCTAAGAGTCTTGTCACGTGATATGACAGATTCACCGTGTATAGATTTATCAGTAGATAAAATTATCTTTCATTTTGTTTTTGATGCAATGGTAGTTATATTTCCATTTTGTTTATATTTCTTTGCTAACTGTGTACTTTGGTGTTTAGGAGGTTAAAGACACACACATATTGAGCGCTCAAGTCTTTACAAGCCATCGTGAAACTGGAGTTGCTATCTTAAGCAACTCGAATCGAATATTTCTCGTTAGCAACATATATGAACCACGCACTAGAAAGTATCCTGATATTCCAGGTGAGAATTTTCATTGTGTATTTTGAAAAATAGATTGTTCGTATACAAAACAAACCTTTGGTCTTTATGTATGGGATAATTTCTCAAAAGCATAGCTGGACCAGTTTAAAAATAGAACAAGGTTGGTGGCATGAGTCCAATGGGGAGAAGGGGAAAGAGGCGAGGCTTTGCCTCCGCTCTCTCCCCATTGGCTAACAGACTTGAGCCACCAACCTTGTTCTATTTTTAAACCGGTCCAACTCTGCTTTTGAGAAATCACAGTATCCCATATGTAAAGACCTCAGGTTTGTAAGTTATGAAAAACACAAATTAATGAAAAATTTATCTATGTTTTGAATATATTTCATGTGATAATTCTGATGGGTTGCACATCAAACAAGCCTCCTACTGTGTTGTTCTTCTTGCCCAGTATGTGCATGGTAAAACCTGTTGCTGAATTCTTATTAATGACTAAATTGAGTAGTGATCCCAGCCTGTTGGTTAATGACCCTTCAGCTGCTCTCAGCTACAGACAGATGGGGAGGGTTAAGTTCTGTACTAAAAGGAGACAAAGTACTATCTCTATACTTTCATATTTCATACAATATGTACCTTACCAAGTAATTACATAGCTATACTTTTCACTCGCACGGCAGTTAAAAATTTTTGAAGTTCGCGGTAGTGATTTGTTTATTTATAGTTTAGGTAACTACCCTGCCTTCTATCGGGGAACAATATGTACAACGCTAACAGCGATCATCACTACTTTTCTGCCGGTTTTACCGTCAGCATTGAATGGTTTGGTGGTTGAATTTGAGGTTTTTTCCTTCGCTTTTCCCGAGGATTTGGTTAAGCACCCATTATTTTGGTAGTTTTTTCAGCTTAGCTTAGTGGTTTTTCTACAGTTTATTTGTGATGTCAGATTCTAGTTCATCAAGTATTAGGTATTGTAGGGAGGGTTGCAAGACCCGAATGACCAAAGTAACCTACGATAGTCATACGATCTGTGCAAAATGTAGAGGACGAGAGTGTTCAATAGATCTCACTTGTGGTGAATGTGTTGGATGGGGTGAGATGAAATGGGAGGTTCTCAGGTCTTATTTAGATAAGTTAGATAGAGATAGGAAAAGGAAGGCGGCTATTAAAAGCCAAAAGTAGAGCTCAGAGTGTAGAGAGTAGAGCTCAGGGTGAAGAGCCTGTCACTAACAGTCCTTCTCCTGCCCTTGCTTTATCCCCCATCTTTAGTCCTCCTAATAATTCTCCATCAACTCCCATTCCTGGCTCCCGTGCTTCCGATCCTGGTACCGTAGCCATCCTCGAGAGTAAGGTCGATCATAAATTCGATCTCATAGTTAATACTGTGTCTAAGTTGGGTGAATCGCTTAAAGTCCTTATGGTCTAAGTGCAGAGTATTAAACAAATGTCAGTGCCAGTGGAAGACGTGGCTGTCCGTCCCGCTGACACTCCTAGATGAAGGCCCAAAGGAGGTTAGCAGGGTTTGATCACGGGCAGTCGCCCCCTCATCCAACTCGGTGCTTCGTAATTCTGACAGCTGTTGGAAAGGCAACATAGTGAGCGCCCACCAGTTATCGTCTATTGCATTTTGGTGCTGTGCCCAGGGCAAGGGTAGTTTTCCTCTTTTGCTTTATGGGTGTTCAGAAGTCTTCTTCACTCTCTCAAAAGTAGGGACTTATTACAGCCATTCCGCAAAGTCACTACGGGTCAAGATGAGACAGACCAAGGCAGTGATCATTTACCGCGGCTCTGTCACCGGTTAAGTTACAACAAGCATTTTATCAATGCTAACAGATTTTTATGTTTCAAATTCATCCTCTTATCTGATTGTTCTTGGAACAGAATGCTGTATGTCCATTCATCCCACCTCCTATCAATGTGGGATTCAGCGATGTAATTACTTGGTAAGTTACACGTATGAAAATGGTATTTTCATAATTAAGTTTCATATATGCTTACCGAGTAACTACAAGATCAGAGCCTCGCTCCTCCCCTCTGTTGGACATTAAGCACAAAAGTAGTGATGATCGCTGTTAACGTTGTACCTATTGTTCCCCGATAGAGGGCGGGGTAGTTACCTGCACTATAAACAAACGAATCGCTACTGCAAACTTCAAATTTTTAACTGCCGCGTGAGTGGAAAGTATAGCTATGTAATTACTTGGTAAGTATATATGAAACTTAATTTTATTATGAAAATACATTTTACTTCTCCAAGAATACAGAGTCAATTACTGTACTTCATTGATATGGTTAACATACTATTGCCAAGATTTTAGATGCTACTTCCTTTCTTGAAGAAGTAATAAACTTTGATTACTGTATATCGAAATTAGAAATATCAGATTTCATAATTACTTCATGCATATGATTTTCAGGTGGTGTTGTGGAGTGTTGGTGCGTTGTTAGAGAGGAGCGTCACACTAATGTCTTGGTTAGTCAGGGTCGAGATCTGTTTCTACTTAGTCATGTGGAGCAGCGACCACAAGCTTTGGTATGTGTTCATGTTAAGAGCTTAAGAAATTTGAGAAGGATGTTTGAAAACATAGTTGACATTTATGATTTCTGATAGTACACATAGCAATTTGTACTGATGTATTGATTTTAAATGCAAGTAATATAGGTTGATCTGCTTTTGTATTCTTGTTTGGTAATTCTCATTCACACTGATGACAGAGTTAATACTCCTCACTGGATAGAGAGGGAAGCAATTATTCTTTGCTGGTCTGTAAGAGAAGTACTCTCCAACCATAAAAAGCATATAACAGAGATACTGTAGTAAAAGAAAGCACATGAATTTCAGTACCCTGACTGGAGTGAACCGGGTGGACGTATACTAGAAATGGCAGTATCATCTAATTCGCGCCATATTGCACTTCTTTCGGAATCGGGAAAGCTTTGGATTGGATCTTCAGATATAAGAATGAAGTACTGTGAATATGATGCAAAGAGCCAAGTGAAACCTAAGCAGATATCATGGTGAGTAAAACTGATACAATAATAAAGTTCCCCCCTCGATGTGGGACCACCTTGACGTGGTGAGGGGGCTCTTGAACCCCAGGAATTTATTCACAGGTTTGAATCCTAGAGTCTCATATGTGATTACAGTACATTTGGTATTTGAACTTTCAAGATAGGCAGTTATAAGCGTTTTTAGAGGGGGTTAGCAAGTATCCGCTGATTTTGACTATTCACGGGGGTGTCTGGAATGCATCCCCCACAAATATGGGGTGTTTACTGTATACCTTGTTTTTGAAGACAAATGCCTTGCGTTACAACAGTCACGGCATACAAGGCAGCATTAATGGAACCCTTACTTTTTGGATTCGATATTGACTCTAGAACGGAAATCGTCACTTCCGTTCTGTGGCCTTTTGCATGACAAAGACCCGCTCCTGAAAGGCTTCCAGTTACTTGGTCCGTGAACAAGGTGCTTAGACTTCTATCAACCCCTCAATTCAGCGGACCCAATACAACCACAACTCACACGCTGCAAAAGGTGATCTTCTTGATTGCGTTAGCATCATAAGCTTATATTAGCGAACTGGGCTCTCTTAGACGGGGACGATATATTACGCAAACAGCTGACCAACAATTATTATTGTCCCCTGGCCCATCATTCCTAGCCAAGAATGAGAATCCTTTAAGAAAGAAATCTCCTCTGATATGAAAACTCAATTTAGCAGACAAAGTATTGTGCCCTGTTCAAGCACTTAAGGTTTACCTAGATGTCATGGCAAACATCCCAGATGGTCCGATTTTCCAACACTAGCACAAATATACCATTTTCTATACAGATGCTGAGAATAATTTTAGTGTCCCTCATTAAAAAGGCAAATCACACTCCTTTCCTAGATCCCATGATATTAGGAAAGTAAGTATGCCATTGGACTGCAACCAAACCCAGCATACTTAGGTAAATCACTGTAGAACTTCACGCTAAAACATAAGTTCGTGTTTAGTTTTTTGTTTTTACCAAAACCTGAGGGGTGTCTGGAATAAAGAATGGGACTTGAAACTTGTGGCTTGACTTCGGATCAGAAATGTTTTTTTTTTTCGGGGGGGGAGTTGTTGTGATTAAAATTTCAGAGCTTAAGCCTTTTTGTCACCTGTCAGTTTCTTTGTAAAACTCCTTGAGGACAAAACAAGCCACTATGCCATCAAAAAATAGGTTTTAAAATGGGAAAAACCTATTTGTGGTAGATACTGTTGAGTCCTCAAAACCCTCCCACTTCCCTGACAAAACGGCATGGGATTTAGGCAACAGATCATCCTGCACTGACCAACAGAAAATAATGGCTTCTTGGTCCCTGTGAGGGTCTGTCAACAATATGGCAGACTGCGCATGCTTATTAATCACTTCTTCTAGCAGGTTTTGACAGTGGACACAACCCAGGTACAGCTTTGCTGAAGAAAAGGGATAGTGCCCTCTTATCTTTAAGTCCATTCCGTACTCCATAGTGTTTATCACTACAACACAATACTTGGCCACAAGACCCAAAAAAAGAGAGTTCTTTGGTATTAGTTTGGTCACGATGGAGCTCTGGTAGACCATAGAAGGGTAACTACTTGAGGACTCAACAGCGACTACCAAAAATCGGTTTTTCCTTCGTCAAAACATGTTTTTTTAATAATTATGAAGGTAAACAGACATCACCATTGTTTTCCTAGCAGAAACGCCATCGGCAGGGTGATACTGTACCTGGAGGAAACATCATATAATTGGGAGCGGCATTTTGCAGCTAGCTACAACTGGCATAGTGCTAACTACAGAATCTCGGGAAGAGGTGGAGGAAATTATGAAAATGGTGGAAGAGCGGAATGGAGGGAGAGGACTGAAAACAGTGTCACCGAAACAAAGCATACAGTGACAGGAAAGGAAGAAAGAAAAAATACAATCAGGAAACTGGCCATTTGGTTGTTGTAGGAAAGGTGTTGGGGATGAACTCTATACTGTGCACCAAACATAACAGATGGTGTCACAAGAGGTGCTCAGGATTACAAAATACACATGGAAGACAAAATTTTCCGTGCTTGAACTGTATGATAAGATTGGAAAGAGAGGAGAGTTCAGAACCTGTTGTATTAGATGAGCAGTCTTAGAAGAAGTAGAGCATTTCTGTTACCTTGGGAATTTGGGGATACGCTGGGCTTGTGAAACATGAGTCGAGAAAGTAGTAAGAGAGTATACGAAACTTTGATCAAATGGAGATAGAGCTAACTATCATCAGAAGCACAGACACTTGACAAGGAGAATGGAGGCGATATTGAATTGATGTAACCATAGAAGATTCGTAGTTAGAGCACAGTGGGAAGAACATAGTATGAATGAGATTAGTGGAGAGATGTGACATCAAAACACCAAGAAAAGGTTGAGATCTCAAAGATTGAAGTTATGTGGACATTTGATGAGAGGGATGAAGAACAGTTTGTCAGAAGAGCAATAGATAAGGGAGTAGCAATTTGAAGACCTGTAGAAAAAAACCAGGAAATATGGAAAAAGGGATAGACGAAGACTTAGACCTGATAGGACAAAAAAGTGGAGAGAATTCATTCCACGTGTAACATCACGAAGGGAAAAGTTAACATTAAGATGTTTGAGACGCTCATGATTATCAGTAGTTAATATGAATTCTTTACTAGTTATTGTTTTTCACCTTCATAAGTGTTAGTATTTTTTTTTTGGCACTCTCCACAGTCATTACAGCTGTAATACTGTTTCTTTTTGTTTTTAAGTGAACAGTATTTTTAAGCAATTAAATTTTAATTTTTTCCCTACATTTTCATATTTTTTTCACCGCTAATCTGTAAATGCTTTGCAGGTGTGGAACAGGTGCAGTAGTGCTTTTGTGGGATATGACATTAGAAGTTGTGAGTGTAAATGGTGATGCAACAAGTTACTATCTTGATTCTACATCATATCTTGTTCAGGAAGCTGATGGAGTGAGGGTCATTGGAAGTGTCTCTCATGATCTGTTACAGAAGGTTAGTATATGCTTAGAACTTCTGAACATGCTTGCAACCCTTCACTTTTGGATAGGAATTCTGAGTTGTCATTTCTTTTTTTTTTTAAGCCTTTATTGGATTTATATTCTACCTAACAAGCAAAAGTTGTTGGTCTCAAGCCAAGGAAATGTAACAAAAACAAGATAGTCATGCATTGGTGGAAAGATTCTAGCCTGTAGCCATCCAGATAAATAAGGGGACCATCTTTTTTAGCCTGGGTTAATCGATACAAAATAGAATTAAAAGTTAGAGGAATGCATGATCCCACTAGGAAACAAACATTTTCTACTGTAATTAGATCGAACAGTGAAACAAAAATGGAAATAGGTGAGAGTAACAAAACCGTGATAGATCACTCTCAGAGAAAAATAACCACTTTGCAAGAAGAAACTAATATAGCAAAGAACCGAGAAATGTATGGAAATATTTGTTCAAATTCATTTCAGATATTAAGAAAAATGGAAAACTAGAAGATAATACAAGCACCACAAAAATATTAGAAGATATTTTGATGAATTAAATTAAAATTTAGAGAGAACTCCACCCAAGACCAACAAAAACCAACTATAGAGGTCCATCCATTAAAATAAAGGTGGGAACCCCAAAGAAAGAACATAAACCAAAAAATGATGGGAATATACCCTTGTCTCCTAAAGTTATATGAAAACCAATGGAAACAGATACCCAGAACGTCAAAGAAATAATAGAGGAACAAACCGTTGACGAGAATGAGTAAGTGATGGGAGAAGAGATTACTCCATCACGAATAATAGGTGCAGCAAGAGTAAACGAAGAAATAACATGAAAACACGTGGATGCAATGAAAGTTTCATTGAACTGTGCAAAATACCTGCAAAATTTTAAAAAAAGAAGTGATTCAAGGAAGAATCATTTCATGGAGGAAATACTTATCAGATCTCTAATAATACTCCCATACAAAAAATGTGGTAAAAATTCAGGAAAATAAATGGTACCCACTAAACCACCTAGACATGCCATATTAAAAGATGGGAAAAGAACACTTGATCCAAAAGAAATTGGTAATATAATAGGAGAAAATTTAGCAAGTGTAAGCAGTGATAAAAATTTAGATGAACACTTCCGCACAAAGAAACATAAAATAGAATTAATAACAATGAATTTTGAAACAATAGAAGATATATATTATAATAGAAAGTTTAATATGTCGGAGTTGGAATATGCTCTCTCGAACAGCAATAAATCTGCTCCTGGAGGTGACAATATTTGTTTTGAGATGATCTGCCACTTGGCACCTTAGGCAAAGTCGTACTTATTGGAGTTTTATAATCATTTATGGCTTTTAAATTCATTTCCCGATGAATGGCGTAAAGCTATAATAATTCCTATCCCCAAACCTGGAAAGGATCCCAGTAATGTAAATAATTACAGACCAATTTCTTTAATAAGCTACTTATGCAAATCGTTAGAGAAAATGGTAAATGCTCGACTAACATGGCACATTCGAGAAAATAAAATTTCAACTCCCAGTCAGTTTGGGTCACAGTGTAACAGATCTACATTAGATTCTGTCTCTAAATTAGAAGACCATATATGTTGAGGATTTGAACGAAAACAAATTACTGTAGCTGTCTTTTTTGACATTGAAAAAGCATACGATACTACATGGAGGTATGCTATATTAAAAACTACTAAACAACAATATCCATGGACATTTACCTAGGTTTATACAAAAGTTTTTGACAAATTGCAGTTTTCAGGTGAGAATTGATGATGTTCTGTCTAGAACATTTCCACATGAAAGCGGTGTTCCACAGGGAAGTGTCCTTAGTGGCACACTGTTTACTTTAGCAGGTAATGATATCAGGAATAATCTACCTATTGGCATTAAAAGTAACCTGTATACGGATGATTTTGCCATATATTATTCAGCTTCTCGAATAAAACATGCAGAACAAATCATTAATAAAAGCATAGTAAAAATAGATGAATGAGCCTCATCTGTAGGCTTTAAATTTTCCATAGATAAAACTCAAGCAATCAAGTTTTATAAAAATAAAAAGTGGAAAAAAGGTGAAGAAATCGATTTAAAAATCAGAAACCATAGTATACCAATTGGCCAAACAGCAAAATTTTTTCGATTAGTATTCGATACTGACTTGAACTGGAAAGCCCACCTAACTTATGTAGCATCAAAATGTGGAAGAGCATTAAATCTAATTAAAAGACTGTCGAACACTACTGGGGGAGCCGATAGATGTACCCTTACTGTACTGTATAAAGCAACAGTTCTGTCTATCATTGATTATGGAAGTGAAGTATATGGCTCAGCACCTGACGCAGCGCTGAAAATGTTAGACCGTGTTCACAATGAAGGCCTTAGAATATGCTCAGGGGTCTTTAGATCATCACCAAAATCATCTTTACAAGTTGAATGTGGTGAACTGCCTCTGTCTCTCCATAGAGAACTAGTAACAATGAAAAGTGCTCTCAGAATTCAGACAAGTGATTCCCCAACAATTATGGGATGTATTTATAAATAACCATCTTTCACCTTTCCCAATTAGAGCTAGAAGATTGTTTGAGTCGCTGAATATAAATATACAAGTGCCTTTAATAGTAAAATCACCTCCTCCCAGGACAACAAATAAAATGAGAATTTGTACACCTGAAATATTTATCAAAAAGTTACTCATATACACCAGAACACCATAGACAACATACAAAAGAGCATATAAACCGAAAAGGCCCACATTACGCAATATATACAGATGGATCTAAATCAGAACACGGAGTGGGATATGCTGCAGTGTCCCAAGACAAAATTTATCAATTCTCTCTACCTAATAATGCTTTAATATTCACAGCAGAATTATGTGGAATTCCATCAGCTATAAAAATAATTAAAGAAGCATCATTCAATAATTTTGTGATCTTTAGTGACTCAAGAAGTGCTATAGAAGCTATTCAGTGTTGCAAATCAAAAAATAATATTGTATAGCAACTTAAATTATTTCTCCATAGCTTACATAATAATGGAAAAATGTAGAAATATGTTGGATCCCTGTCCATGTGGGGATCAAAGGAAATGAAGAGGCAGATAAAGCAGCCAAAGAAGCAACCCACATGACAAGATCAAATGTGAATACAGGCAGTCCCCGGTTTGCGACAGGTCCGGCTTACGACGTTCCGAGGTTACGACGCTTTTCAAATATATTCATCAGAAATTATTTCCCGGTTTACGACGCATGTTCCAGGGTTACGACATGTTGTACGCCGATCCGACGGAAGAAATCTGGCTCCAAAACGGCAGAATAATCAAAATTTGGAGGTTTTTTTTTATGAAAAACTCAATAAAAATTTAGTTTACATCGATTTCAATACACCCAAAGCATTAAAAGTAAGGTTTTCTTAGGATTTTTGACGATTTTCTACGATTTTTCGGTTTACGACGTGGCGTAAAAACGGAACCCACGTCGTAAACCGGGGACTGCCTGTACTCATCTGTGAGAATGACTTCTATATGCCATGTATTCATTTATCTGCTGAGTAACTTAACACTTGGCTAACTTCTCCCTGTTGGTTGATAAGTTTAGATAAAAGAAAGGCATTACAGTATATTTATGGAGCATTTATATTACAAATTTAATATTTTATATATTTAGATGTGTATATATATAATTATCAGGTTTCCATGTTTTCATTATTTTTGGCATGTTATCTTTACTGTAAAATGAGAAATATATGTAGTTTTAATATAAAAAAAAAAATTTAATATACTGGAAGGTCTTCCTTCATAACAGTTGTACTAAGTAAACTGTTTTGCACTTTGATCCATGGATGTGCATTATTGCTAATCTTTCAAGTAATTTAATGCTGTTTTAATTTTTGCAGGTCCCGCTGGTAGTGGCAGAGACACTTGGAATCGGTTCCATGGCACCTGGTGCTTTGCTTTTAGAAGCATCTAAGGGCTTTCAGGTAAGGCTGAGTGATTCGATTTATTTAATTTCTAATGGAGTCTTGTAATTTATGGTGTAATTTGGCTGTTGTTGGTAGTAAGTAAATGTAATATTGAAACTAACTGCATGGTTTTATGATTTTTCTTTTTAATTTTTTTGTTTCTTTATGGCAGCTAATTAATTTTTATTTCCTCTTACTATCTAGTTGGAGGTGTTATCATTGTCACCAGGAATTTTTTTATTTGCAGTCACTCCCGATTGATACACATACCTTAGCACAATTCTGTAAAATGTTTGTATGCAAATGATAGGGAAAAGACGAAAGAAAGAATTGTTTTCAGGTGATATGAGGGAGATTTTATGAATTTTTACATTTTGTTGAAAGTCTTCCAAGACACAAACAATTCTTTCTCCTCATTTGTTCTTCTTTATAACGTTTTTCATTTTGACTTGACTCATTGCTGCTGTAATGCATACAACACTCATTATTCATTTCATTCAGATAGTGTCTCTTTCCTTTCAATGTTTATTATCAATTCATTCTTTAAAAAATACGAAATCCACATTTATGTAAAGTACTGTATTTACAAATAATAAAATAAATTCCAGGAGCTTTCGAGAGCCTGCTCAGCTCCCTTCTTCAGCTAGAAGAAGTGAGCTGAGCAGACTCTCGAAAGCTCCTGAATTCATTTTATTATTTGTAAATGCAGTACTTTACATAAATGTGGGTTTTGTATTTTATAAACATATTCACGGGATTGTGAAGAAGATTTGAATTCATTCTTTCATGTATTTTTTTTATTTTATTGTGTTTCCCAATCTATTGTCTTCCCTTTCTTTGCCTTGCTAGCTGGAGTATTGTTGCAGACTTTATTGTGGTAAGAGAATGAAATATTGGGTTGATGTCCAGCTGTTGTCATGAAATGAAAGCAAGTGGGATTGGAATCACTTGTCTCTGCATCCCTCATGTGTTATGTGTAGGGTTGAAATGGAGAGTTGTGACCTAAACTTTTGTTTTTCTCTTTTGTATTGTTGTTTTATTCATTTCTGTACTGTGTTTTTCTGTAAATGTGTGAATATTTCATTTCCATTGGCTTTATATATGACTCATCTCAAAACCCAAAATATTCAAAGGTCAAATGTATTTTGTTTCAGAATGGCATCGTACAGCATTCTTTTGTCTTTGATAACCTGGAGTTTATCTTTTAAGGAACGGAACACACGAGCAAATGATTGTTTGGGTATGATTAAGAATTCTATGGAAGAAGCTGTAACTCAGTGCTTACAAGCAGCTCAACATGAATTTCGTCCGCAGACACAGAAAATGCTCCTCCGGGTAAGATAAGACGCTATTCTTGTTTACGGTCCCTTCTGAAGTTATTAGAAATTGTAACACAGTATTTCCATTTAGTTCTCAAACGCCTGAAGTGCCTGTTTTTAAGTGTCTTCTTAATATGACGTATTTTAAATCTTAACATCACTGGTCTTTCTATCATTTTGTCAATCCTGTAACCAAATTTTTCAGAGGGCTAAAATTCCAGTCTCGGTTTTGTATGTTGTGCATGATTATTCATTCAGATTAAGTAGGAGTGCAAAAGATATATTTACTTAGTAAATCAGTTTCGTTTATCATCATCCTTACTTGTGTTTATTTTTGCCAGTTTTAAATCCTAAGTTTTTGTGCTTCGGAAATTCCAGTTCATATGTGCATAAGTAAAATTTTCACTTATTCTTATTGCATTTAAAATACAATTAGATACCTAAGTAAAAAGCTAAAATTGCATTAATTAACTGATTCATTAATGGAGTTAGGATATTCATATTTACAATTCTAAAGAGTATAACAGCCCATTACCGTTTGAATCAGATAAAAAGTACAAAAACAAGATTAGCATGAAGTTCAGACTTTTTTTATATAAAAAAATTCCAACACAGGCAGCATTGGTTAACGGCATTTTGATGTTGCAGTGCTTAGCTAGCAATGTTGTTAACTGAATTTTTGGTGCCGGTCAGCAGTTTATTGGCATCGGTAAGCAGTTTATCGGTGCCGGTAAACGGTTTATCGGCATTGGTAAGTGGTTTATCGGCGTCGGTAAGTGGTTTATCAGCGTTGGTAAGTGGTTTATTGGTGCCGATAACCGTTATCGGCGCTGGTGACCGGTTAACGGCGACGTTAAGCGGTTTATCTGCGCTATTATTGACGATTTTCAGTTATCAGCAATTTTCGGCTAGTTTGTATAGCATTTTTCAAATTAAAAAAAATTGAAATATTACTAAACGTATACAGTATTCTTAATATTAATATACCATTTTAATGTGTACGTAAGGAAGCATGAGTAAATGTATTTATTGTATGCATGTGTTCCAGTATGAGAGCATGTGCCCATGTGCATTTTTTAATTTCATTTTAATTTGTTCATCATCGTACTGAATGACCTACAGGGTCATAGTGCATGGCCTCAAGCCTCGACCTAGTATTTTAATCTAATCCTTCAGGCCAGCCCTATGAGAGCTGAAAGTCAGAACTAGTGTAATGATACTAATAATAATTCATATTTCAAATAAAGTCTCAGCACAGCAGCTGGTGATGAGCCTTGACTTGACAAGAAGGGAAGGAGAAAGACATTAACCTTGCGTTGCTTACATATGAAGTTCGGGTCTTAAATATTTTTATGGTGGTTAGAGATGAAACGTCAACAGTGATCAAATATTCTCTTGTGTACTGTTATAATATGCGTGATAACCATAGAGTCAACTACTAAATTTTTAATGAAGTACGGTTCAGTAAATCGGAGAAAAAAATATGGCTACGCATACCTACAGTAAAAACAATTACAGATGTCAAGACAATCTGGTTTTTTTTATACATATTACGACAATAATAGATCAATATTATAGTTTATTATGTAAGCGAAATCAAGTTTTATTGAAATTTTGCAGTTTTTGCATTAACAGATTTGTATACTGAGGGAGAGGGAGAGAATTGTTTGTGTGCACATTGGTAAGCAGTTTTGTGATTTTGTGGGATTTTAATTTAGCATTTATTGATATTTTGCTGTTTACGCTGTTTGCATTAATATTAATAGTTGAAAATTAGTAAATAAATTTTTTTATCATAAAAAATGTATTTTGTCATGCAAATAAAATGAAGATACAGTAATTAGTGAATATTGCATCATGAAAAAACTCACGAATTAGTGAATTTTCCGCAATATATTTAGAGATAAGCACCACAGTAAAACCAGCGATTAACTGAAGCAACGATTGCTGATACGCGATGCAGAGGGGACCCAATGTATTGATATGTAATGCGATGCTCTCTCTGTGATTTCTTAAATTTGCAATTTTCTTTTGCAGGCAGCAATGTTTGGCAAGAGTTTCATT
Source organism: Macrobrachium rosenbergii (assembly GCF_040412425.1). Classification (NCBI taxonomy): domain Eukaryota; kingdom Metazoa; phylum Arthropoda; class Malacostraca; order Decapoda; family Palaemonidae; genus Macrobrachium; species Macrobrachium rosenbergii. The sequence goes on from NC_089764.1 coordinate 32,931,964, forward strand.
CCAGAAATTAATCCCGAGCCTTGCAAGAAAGCTTTATTTACTCTACGGGTTCTTAATGCTGTGAGAGATTACAGAGTAGGTAAGTGTTTATTTAAAGGGTGAATTCCAGAGTATTTTTTGATTTCTGAAAATACACAAACGCCTTTTTTGATAGCGTAGTCATTTGTTTCGTCCTCAAGGAGTTACCCTTCCATGATCTACCAAAGCTCCATGGTGACCAAATTAATATCAAAGAATTGTCTTTTAGCTGGTCTCATGGCTGGGTATTGTGTTGCAGTGATAAACACTATATCACATGTTGGAGTATGTAATGGACTCAAAGGTAAGGGGGCACTTTCCCAAATCTTACAGTTTAGTGTGATTAACAGCGCTCCAAAATCTTGGCTTTTTCTCTGATTCCATCAACGAAGATCATGGACACATCTGAAATAGCAAGTTAAGTGCTTGATTTTAAGAATAAAGCTTTTTGTATTTTGACTGTATCCCGCAAGCAAAAGAACATTTGGTAGCATATATTGAATGCCAAAGCGAATGAATGAGAGTTTTGTTTTTAAATCTTTGGGACTGGTAATTATTTGTGCGTGAAAGTTGGGAAACCTGCCGTTTCTTGCTACCACATGGCCAGCGCTAACTCGTGTTCGTTGATCACTGGTTCTAAAAAGTGCAAATTGTTTTAAAGAATTTGTTATTCTAATTAGATGCTTTAACTAAAAGAAATGTTCCATAATTTATCATTAATATAGAAAATCCTTTCAGATTATACAATGTCTACAATAATCTAGGCATTATAAAGATATTAGGAAAATAGATAATGTAGAATAAGAAAAGATGAAGGAATTTATTTTGCATTTTTATATCCTAAAGATTATAAGCATGAAACAACAGGGAAAAAATGATTCTTTTGAATGCTATACCCTGAAACACAGAGCCAGTAGATTAATGAATTGATTAATTTTCACTTGTGTCATACCATTTTAGTTCACTTGACATGTAGGCAAATTTTCTATATATTCATCTAGAAACTGGATGTAAAATCTGTTCATTACTGCTACGATGTGCTCCATGACTTTGCCATACGGAAAACTTCTAAAGAAAAAAAACTAAACATGGTTTCTCTTATCCTGAACACTAAATTTCACACCTCTGGGTTAACGAAAAGTGAAAGGAACTCTACAGGGTTTCCCTTATCCTGAACAAAAATTTCTTGGAATCCGCAGCAGAGAGAGAGAGAGAGAGAAGGAAGTAATTGTTTGTGCTGATTATTGAGAAGGTGCTGTTGTTTCCTTTTATTGTACTCATCATCATTCTCTGCAATGAGTAGTGGGTAATATCTCTTCAGGCAAAAGATTTTTCTTTTGCTTTAGATCTCTCATTATGGGGGGAGAAATGGTAGCTGGAGGTGGAGGTCGTCGTCCTCTTGTCAGACTGTCTCTCCCTTACAAAAAAAAGTTGCCATTTACCGCTAATTTAGCTCATAGTGTTACCAACTGACTTTCCTACAATTTGTATAAGGGGGAAGAGCATTTTGGACCGAATTCATAAGTGCACCACCCCTGAAAGAGGTAGTGTGTGTTGCTCTGTTGAAGATGTTGTGATATGGGATGCGTCTGACCGAGATATCCCGTTGGTGACGCTTAACTGGTTAATAATAAGGCTTTATCTGACTTTATGGGTGCTGTTTATTTATATGAATATACTTTATAGCAGAAAGGAAAATGGAACGACTTCAGTACTATGCGAAAAAACGACTTGGTTAATTGTCACACTTCTGTAAGACATTTATTTCATTTGTATTAAAGATTCTTTTAATTTGTATTAAATATTTTATAGATATTTTGCTGTGTTCACATTAATATTAATATTTTAAAATTAGTAAATCTATAAGAGCTTTAGGGGTGTATATATTTAAGAGTAACAGTTTTAGGAGAGTAATGTAAGATGGCTTTGGGTGTTTGGGATGACGGTTTGGGGTGTATTTTTGTTTGAAATGATATTAAATTGTTGTAGCATGATAATTTAAGGGATATTTTTGTTTGAACTATTAATTTAGGCAGTGAACTCTTAAAATAAGGAGTTATAAGTGTTTTACAGTAGTTTAAAGGGTACAGGGTATAAATATACTTGTACTTTATGGCAAAAACATGCATTCACTTACATATACTACGATATATCAGTTTCTTTTGTAGCAGTGCATACTCGGACACTTTAATCTGTCATCTCTGTGAGCTACTGTGTAAGGATTAAACGGATGTAAAGGTTCTGTTTTTAGTGATATGGAAACCAGAGTTGCTGGAGAATATGAGTGTAATGTTTTTTTTATTAGGTTTTTTGTTAAAGACTTTCATGCTAATTTCTATCCTTAATGGAAGGCAAGCCACTGGGCATGGTGAACAATGGCTACAACTTTTAAATTTGAACACGTATCCTTGGATAAGGTATTGAAGTCACTCAGTGCCATGGTAATCTTGTACTTGCTTTGGTTTATCTTCATGGGGCGGAGATTAAATACGATTATTGCAAAGCATTACCTCCTCTGGTTTGTGCAGGGGATATTATGTCCTGTATCGATTGTTAGCCTTTTTTGGTCTACTGCTTTTTAAACCTGGGTGTGGTTTTTGGGGAGCTTGGAGGCACTCAGTGTTGAGTATTAGAAGTAAAGTACAGGCAGTCCCGGTTTAGTTCCGTTGAGTATCAGAAATTATTTCCTGTAAAGTATACCTATTTGGCAGAATAATCATAATTTGAAGGTTCTTTTGATGTAAAACTCAATTAATGCAGTTTATCGTTTTCAATGCATTAAAAGGCTTTTCTTATGATTTTTGACGATTTTCGACGATGTTTTGGACGATTTTCGGTTCGACGCGCACCCCCGTAAACCCCTCCTTTTTTGTACATAGGTACTTTTTAGTTATCCATCATTGGCTCTACAGGGTTTTGGCACAGTAACCCTACCCCTCCTTTTGCTGAAGGGGGCCACTCTCCAGAGAGACCTCGGCTATCTTCATGATGAAGATCTCGTACCTGAGTGACAGTCCTCCTAAGGCGGCACTAATAGCCAATAGATTGAATCCACTGGTTGAAGCAAACACTTGTTTTGTACAAAATATTTTGTTACTAAGTAGCCTTTAAAGGGTTGGCTGATTTCCACTTTGCCCACCACCTTTTTCAAATGTGGAAATCAGCTATATAATGGAGAGGTAAGGTTCGTTTCGAAAATATAAATACTTAATTTAAGATTTATTTTTTAAATATCTCTCCATTATATAAATTGCCGTTCCTGTCTCCCCACATTCACAGTGGACAGAAGTAGACTGATCACTTATGGATGTTTGTACCTATCAGTTCCCTGGTGGGTGTTGGGGAAGTAGATGGATAGAAGACGGATATTCATTAAAAATGGAGTGTTCTCATTTTTTTTTAAATCTATCGAACTACCGCTGGCTCGGAAGTAAAAGCTATTTAATGGAGATTTAAGTATCTAAAAGATAAATCTTAAATTAAGTATTTATATTAAGGTAATTTATTTTGTGATACAGCAGAATGGAAAAAATTAAGAATACTGTATTGAATTTTGTGATGTGAAGATTTTATGCATTGTCAACATTGGCTCTTGATTTTTATATTGCATGTTCTTTTTCTTTTAGGGCTGCCTCTAACGTGGAGCCAACTAGAGCATCTAACTCTCCCAGTGCTCCTAGACAGACTTGTTTTTCGCAGGCTCTTTCCCTTAGCTTTGCAAATAGCTGGTTTTTTAAAACTACCAGAATCTGATGGTGCCTCACGAATCTTAGCTCACTGGGCTTGTTACAAGGTGTGTAAAATCTTTTTCTTGTTTTTATGGGAATATGTCAGAGCAAAATACTGACATTGAAATATTTATTATTCGTATTTTTGAAATATTTATTATTCTTATTTTTGCAGGTTCTTCAGCCATCTCAAAAGAGTGATGAGCAAATTGCCAAAGAAATTAATAGTAAGTTAGGATATACCCCAGGCATATCATATACCGATATTGCCAATCGCGCTGATAGAGCTGGAAGAAAACAGTTGGCCGTAAAAGTATGTTTTCGTATTTTATGTGTTTGGTTTTAATGTTATTTTCAATATTTGGATTTGGTTTTTTATGACAGACTGATGCAACATTTATGCTGATGAATGTGCAAGTGTAATTTGAATTTATGGATGAATTTTCTTGTGTGAAGCTATATATGAAAACCTCTTTTGGTGTGACATTCCAGTAAAGAGGTCATGATCATTTTGAGATTTTAGGGATTACATAAATGATAAATGAACATAGCAGAGAACTTACTCTTCCAAGTCCATTTGAATATGCACGTATATATGAAATTAACAGAGATTGCATCCATTTTTATCAATGTGGTAGTCCACTTTTTTATTTCATATATCAGTATAATAGTCAACAGTAACTTCACTATCATATCGTTTGAAATTTAATTTAAAGATCAGTACTGTATCAGGATCATTAGATTTCAATAAATAACATGGTTTTGGAGACACTTTTTACATTATGCTGGTGGTAAACTATTTTTATACAGATGCATTTAGGGGGTTCCATTTATAATGTGTCCAGTGCAGTAATAAAAGTTCTTTATAGTTATCTTTCAGCCCTTAACTACATATCGCTCTCTGCATGTGATTATGCTTCTGATCCCTTTCGTCTTTTCTCACACACAGTATTTGTTCAATTTCTTTGGCTTTACCTTGTTTTAATATTTGGTTTTCAGAGCACACTCTGTGGCTAAGCCCTTTGTCTCGAGATGTTACTTAGTGGTCTTTTTAAACTACCTCATATATAATAAACGCTTCCTTAATGTTGATGTGTTGAGTATTGTAGAATTTTGAAATATTTAATTAAATTAGGTGGATGTAGATTCATGCGCCTGCAAGTGTTGATTTTCAGCAATACAGAAAGTCCATTTTTTGCTGTTAGTTTTGCGGTGCATAATTTTTATGTTGTATCAATAAACTAAAAGTCTAATACAGTACAGTATGTTGTTTTACTAATTATGAAATATTTTGCCCCAACGCAGTTGATTGAGTATGAATGCCGTGCTAAGGAACAAGTTTTAGTTCTCATGAGACTTGGCGAAGCTCAGACAGCGCTTAGAAGAGCAATACAAAGTGGTGACACTGATCTCATCTTTACAGTACTGGATCATTTACGGCAGAAACTCCCATCAGGGGATTTCCTGGTAAGTACAGAAATTTCACTCTAGATCTGTGTGATAGGAAAGGCATCCTCACCATCATCTTTGTTGTTCTTTTTTAATTTACAATTTATATTTAATGTTTTTCTTAGTTTTAGTTTTTACATTTTTATATTTTAGAATGTCATAAATGTTGCAGCTTAAATGCTGCATCATCTTCAAGCTCTGGCAGCTCTAAAAATGGTATAAGTTCCTTTCCTAATTTGTGCAGATGTTAGGAATAATGGGGGTAGAAGGCTTTATGTTAGAATCACAAGCCTGAGAGTATGGCTTGTTGTCAGATTGTGAGCTCTTCATTTTTTATTGCTAGTTAGTTCATGATTACCATCAAATGTCCCAATATGCTGCTGTCATGTCTGTGCACTAAAAGACGTGAGGCAGTTGTTACCAGTGTACAGTGATTTCAGAACTTCTGTAGCTATCGTTTATCTTGTAAAGAAAAATATGTATATGTAATTTTTTGCTTGCTTACACTCATGTAAGCACCACCGTTAGAAAATAAGCCAAAATCTACTTTTAAAAATTTCTGTGCGGCAGTGGTACAATGTTAGTTTCTCTCTTTCTTTGGAGTGGAGAATACCCAGAAATGTTTTCATTAAATGAGATGTTTTTACAGATTTCTTTGCCGATGACCTGTTACTAATTGTGCTTGAGACAGTTATGGCTTTGTGAATGTACCTTCAGAGAGTCCAAGATTCTAGAGATGATTAAACCAGTCTTTTCCAACCCATGGGATGGTCCAGAATGCCTTTTACATAGAGAACAATCTTTTACTGACTGAAGAGAGTAGTAATTATAATAATAAGCACATATGAAAATATTTCAGATAGCAGTTTCTCAAGTAAAAGTCAGTGTTCTTGAGATAAGGTCATCACCTGCTTCAGTGGTTTTAAACAAAATAAAGAGGTGTTTGCAGCAAATGGAACATCTAGGGATCAGTTGTTGTAGAGTTTTAAGTAGCCTTTATTCTCTGGGGGATCTAGGCCAGTTTGGTGATCACAGTTTTCATCTCACTGTCCCTCTCATTATGTATTGTGACATCCTTATGATGTAGTCTTCCAGGGTTATATTATCGTAATGTTTGAGTTAGTAGCCATGTCAATTGAAATCCTAGAGATGATGGAGTATACTCTAATATCAGATGAGCAATGTTTTTCTTTTTTTGCTTTGTATGGGTTTGAAGTGGAATACTTGTACTTTAGTATGTGAAAGAATAGGAACCAGTTATTAAAAATCAAAGTTATGTGCTAAAGGTAGCCAAATTTTCTGCTGACAGCAGCATTTCACATCAAAATTTAAATGGTTGGAAAAATGATGAAGTTATGTGGTGGAATCTTAACAGCTTGCTATATTCCACTTGTCAAAAAAGGCTAACCACAAGTAGAATGATCTTTGATGATAGCTGGAATCTACTGGACTTTCTTGAATAGATGTACTGATTACCCGGTGAGACTGCATTATTTTCCCTTCAGAGAGGTTTTTCGGAGGAACATTTCCTGACAAGTGAAATGCCTATACGTTTGGAGTTTGTATTAAGATATGAAATTTACTCTAGTAAAAAGATTATGATTTTACCTCTTCTAGAATGTAGGAGTATTTATTATAGTAGTATTAATTTTAACATATTATATGAGATCATATTTCAGGATGACTCTTAGTTTTGATGCTAGTTAATAGTATTAAATCAGTCAACTGCTTACAAAACAGGAGTAAAGTTCTGGAACTGTGTTGCTCTCTAGTTATAATTGGTAAACCTGTGGCTTTTTCTCTAGTATTTTAACGCAAGTAATTTTGGTTTAAAATTTAGCCTAGTCCATTAAAACAATTTTCATAATTTTTCCTCTTTCAGATGCTGATTAGAGATTTTCGGGTGGCCAAATCTCTATATATCCGCAGTTGTAGAGAAACTGATACAGATCAGCTGCGGGATATTTTAGTCCAGGAAGATGATTTCCATGGTCAAGCACTTCTTAGAGTCAAAGAAGCTTATCAGTCAAATGTAAGTTTCAAAACATACTTGTGCCAAAATATAACACTGAGGAGGACTTTGTCATAAATGAGTAATACAGTAATACCCCAAACTTGCGCGATTCGAGTTGCATGAATTCACAGACACACGAATTTTTCATTGGAACCTAACTAATGGTCATACGCGAGTTTTTCAGAGACACGCGAACGTTTGCGAACACTGAGAAACCCTGCAAAAGTGTTTGTTTAATTTTTTATGTAATTTATAAGTTTTCAAGCTTTTATGTGTAAATTAAATAACATTAAATATTATTAAAAGTAATAATTTCTCTCTCTCTCTCTCTCTCTCTCTCTCTCTCTCTCTCTCTCTCTCTCTCTCTCTCTCTCTCTCTCTCTCTCTCTTTTAGTGGGATGAATTTTTATGGTACATGTATACAGGTATGTTTATATGTATGATAAATAAACTTTTTACCTAATAATAAGTACTAATTTTCAAATATTAACAAGATTAATAAAATTAAATAATAATAATAATAATAATAATAATAATAATAATAATAATAATAAATAAAACTGTAATTACAAAATTCGTATTATTTTGAACAAACAAATTATCCCCTCGTCTTTTGTAAGAAGGTGGAAGACAAAAGCTGTCAGACATGTCATTTAACATGACAAGAAGGGGAGTGTTGCTAATCAGTGGTCAAATTTCTCTCTCTCTCTCTCTCTCTCTCTCTCTCTCTCTCTCTCTCTCTCTCTCTCTCTCTCTCTCTCTCTCTCTCTCTCTCTCTTTCACTCTCTCTAAGTAAGGACTCTCTCTCTCTCTCTCTCTCTCTCTCTCTCTCTCTCTCTCTCTCTCTCTCTCCTGTTCAAAGTTAGCCAACCTGCGTATTACAGCACTGTTTCTCTGTATGTCTTTAACTGCACAGTAGATAATTTTGAATTGATCTAATTTTACCTGCACCGTTTACAAACTGTAAATGCGCCGTTCTAAAACATAGAGACAGAGCATTTCAGAACAAAGAGAAAGTGACAGGATAAAGAAGTTTTTAAAAACGTAGGTTGTGCTAAGTACGAACGAGAGAGAGAGAGAGATGAGATAACAGTTGTCCTTATTTAAGAGAGTGAAATTTTTTATGAATTATACGGACACAGAGAGAGAGAGAGAGAGAGAGAGAATTATGTAAGAAACCTTTGACCCGCTAATCAGCAACACCCCCTTCTTGTCAAGTTAAATCGACATGTCTGACAGCATTGCCTTCGAGCTTCTTACAAAAGATGAGGGAAAGATATTTGTTTCTTTAAAATATGTATCACATATGATTTTTGTAATTACAGTTATATTTTATTATTATTATTATTATTATTATTATTATTATTATTTATTTAATCTTATTAATATTTGAAAATTAGTACTTATTATTAGGTAAAAAATTTATTTATCATACAAAACAAATAAACATATACATGTACCATAAAAATTCTCTCATCTCAGTAAAAGAGAGAGAGAAATTATTACTTTTATTGTTATTTAGTTTACACATAAAAGCTTGAAAACTTATAAATTACATAAAAAATTAAACATAAACACTTTTGCAGGGTTTCCCAGTATTCACAAATGTATGTGTGTCTGTGAATTCACGCAAGTTGAATCATGCAAGTTTGGGGTATTACTGTATACTGTATATGTGTGTGTGTGTGTGTAAGTAAAATGCCATGTGAAATAAAGTTAACAATTAGTTGGTTATTATAATGTGTACCACTGGTGTACAAAGGATAAAATAGATGAAAGACATGCGACAAGCATCGCCACTTGAGCCACCAGTGTCCAATTCATCTTTGAGCCACCTTGGCTTATTTGGCATTAGAGGAACAAAAATGTATATAAATCGCCTTATGAGCCACAGGTCTCATGGATTTTACACTCTCTTTCCCTTCTACGCTACCAAACAACTGACCATGATATTAGTTTGATAGTTCATTCTGTGGAAGGACAATGTTTTTGGTGATTTAGCATTCAGGAAGAACAAAACTACCTGCAGAGTGGCCATTACATCCTCAAGTTTGACAGTTGCTGTGCGATTAGAAGAGTGCTTAAATGTGGACCTATTAGCATTGATTCAGACTCATAGGCCTTCCCCCTCTATCTACTCTTAAGGAAGTATTGAGCAAATTTCAAGTTTCAGAATTGCTCAATGACTCCTGGAGAGCCCCAGTAGCCACAGAGCAAATGATATTTGGATTTTTTAGCTTACTCTGTTGATGTCTCTCTTATTCTTCCATTAAGGGGAAATCGACTCAAACTACAGAATTCCATGCACTTCCACTAACCTCTGCATCTCACATGATCAGCTTGGAGATGCTCAGTTGTCTCCTACCAGTAAGGGGATTTTCAAAGGTATCATGGGTTCTGTCCTTAAGTGGAAAACAACCATGGCCTTGTGTCAGAAGCAGCGGTTTGTGTATTGCTCAGGGTGCCATTCTAGAGGAATTTTCACCGCCTGTAACCTTGTAGACATCAAAGTTTCTGTGCTTTCGTAGATATAGTAAGAGTTTTTCGCTGTCTACTTTCAAGGTTATCGTTCCATGATTTCCTTGGTATTGCATCATGTGCTATTAGATCTGGCTGACGATCAGTATCAATCTCACTCTGGAATGTAGATGTAGGTCTAAATTTTATCTGCAGATTCTTTTGAGCCTCTGGAATGAGTTCCATTGGATTATGTATGGTACTATGAAACTCTTTTATTTAGCACTATCAGCAGTTAAAAGCGTAAATTTATTGCAAGCCTTGCCTTAAGGCTGTTGTAAAAGGAAGGCTATTTTATCTTTTTGCCTTAGAGCTAAGAATGATGTTAGGGCTGAGTTTTTCTGAGAGCTGTAAGAGTTCCAATTTAACCTCTTTGGTGGGGAAGATGAGGAAACACTGCTCTGTCCGTTGGGGCAATTAAAACTTACTTAGATATGTTAAGCCTTGAAGCAGCAGTTAACCTTTGTTCTGTGATTTTAGAAACCTGGAACATCTTCTCCAAAGGTTAAGCCTGGAGGAGGAAAAGTTAACCTTTTGTTTTGTGGTTTTTGAAAGCCTAGAATGTCTGTCAAAGGTTAAGCATGGAGGAGGTAAAGTTAACCTTTTGTTTTGTGGTTCTGGAAAACCTAGAATGTCTTTGTCAAAGATTAAGCCTGGAAGGGGCAAGTTATTTGTCAAAGATTAAGCCTGGAAGGGGCAAAGTTAACCTTTTGTTTTAAGGTTTTAGAAACCTAGAACACCTTTATCAAAACACTAGGTTCTCTGTGACATATTTGATTATGCATGAGAACGAGCTACACACCTTTTACCTTTATTGAAGGCAAACATTCATAATGTGAGAGCTGTTGCAACTTCCTATAGTTTTATGGTAGTGTGTTACTTGAGGATGGAATTAATGCGGTGCAGTAGAAGTGCAATTTGGTTTTGGCCACTTCTGTTTCATTCTGGCAGTATTGAAGCGGTTTTCTCCGCAAAGCTGCTCTTCGGTGCCCACATATGAGAGCCTTGCTCCCTGAATGGAACCCAACTTCTGGCAGCAGTAAGATCCATAAAGCATTCCAGATCAGGTGAGAATGATTTCATGCAAGAAACCTTTAGCTCAACTGGCTGAGCGGATTTTGTCTAGCTGCACTACCACCATCCTCTTCTCAATGTGGGAATCAGCTGTCTTTAAAAGTAGGTAAGATTCATCACAAGTAATATAAATTTTCATGATAAAATTTATTATTTGAATACTTACTGTTAAAGAAGACTCCACCCAGCCTCCCCACAACATAGTGGGTTGTCAAGGAGAATTCCGACAAGAGCTAAAACATTCGAAACACACCTGGTGGAAAACAGGTGTAATAGAAAGTCATCTGGGCAGCCATTCGATCTTTTGTTTGAATGCTGTCTCGCTGATCGGTACAGAGATACAAGCTGTCTTTACAGTAGGTAAGTATCCAAATAATAAATTTTATTATGAAAATTTATATTTTCAAGGGTAAATGTAGCTAAGTACAGCAGATGCATTACATTATTAACTGACACGTTTAAAAAATTGTATCTTGCCTTTGAATCTGTCACCCCTCATTGGACATAAGGATATCTGATGAACAGTTTGCAAGATCCAATCAATGAATATCATTTTTACAAACAAAATCCTTAAAGAAAATATGTCAGAATCTCTTAGCCATTTCAGGCTCTCCAAGCTTACATTAGGGACTGATAATTGATTAGGTAAGATATATTTATTAAGAACAAACCCTTGAGGGCAGCCCTCTTAAAATTTAGAATGTCAAATCATGGTCTGCTTAAACCATATACTGTACAGTAAAAATAATATTGGTAATACTGATGCTCTTGTTAAACTGTTATTATAACAATGTCTCCATATCTTTACTTAATTTTTTAGTGTATTGTAAATGTGTATTATATTATTCATCATGATTCTCAAGTTGGTTTTTTGGGGGGTTTTAGTGTACTATATCATAATTTGTGTGTATGGTGTGAATCCTATCAAATCATTTCACTCTTTAATATGTTAGTGTTAAAAATGTGAAAATTTGTTTTGTCTACAATTAAAAGTTATTCATTTTCAGTCTGATATAAATTTCATTGAGTTTTCTTTTCATTCTAGAGAGCAGATACAAGACAAGCTTCATTACAAGGTGCTGCTGAGCTCTTTCGGAAGGCAAAAAATGAAATGGCTTTTCAAATGACGGAGGAGCAAATAAGGCTTTTCAAATGGCAGGTAAATCTTGGCAATTCATACCATTGACATATTTTAAAGTTGTAGTTTAGATCCACTGTCTCAAATATTGTTTGAGTACCCTTTTCCTTAGCATAAAAAGTTAAGTATATCTTAGTTTAACCAGACCACAGCTGATTAACAGCTCTCCTAGGGCTGGCCCAAAGGATTAGATTTATTTTGCGTGGCTAAGAACCAACTGGTTACCTAGCAACGGGACCTACAGCTTATTGTGGAATCCGAACCGGAATCCAAACCACATTATAGCGAGAAATGAATTTCTATCACCAGAAACAAATTCCTCTTGTTCTTCACTGGCCGGTCGGAGATTCGAACTCGCGACCAACAGAGTGGTAGCTGAGAGCGGAACCCGCTCACCCAGCGAGGAACTTAGCTTAACCACTGTCTTTCATTACCATGATATTACGAATTATGCCTATGAACAGGCAATATGGTATTGCATGAAATTAGTTGCCAACAACAACCTACTCCTTGGGGATTTGAACAGTGCTAGAGGGTTGGTAGTTCAGATGCCTATGGAGGAGTTACTGTAAGCATCTATTTTCAGGCAGTATTGCTTGCTTATAATGTGTACATGACCTTGGTCTCATCACGGAGGAGGATTAAATGTCCATGCACAGTGGGGATAGAAGATCATGATTAGCATTAACAGTTAGATATTTAATTTGTTCTCTCCACACTCTTCTATATATTTTGCACTTCCTCCATGGATTTCCATCTGATCCAGGTACTTCTTTATCCACCACCTGTCATCCAGAAACTGTTTCTCTCCTATTCCCCTCAGTAACTTCATGTCTCTTAGCTTCTTCCTCATTTGTAATATGATCTGAATGCATTCGAACGTTGAATCCCAGCATTTTGTAGTCACACCTCTTCAGCATTTCATTTTTTTTTATTAGTGCGCATGTCACGTCTTTGTGGAGAATCTTAGGTATTATAGCTGCACCATAGATTTTTGCTGTTTAGTTATGGGATACCCTTATTTACCAGCAGTATGGCAGTCTTTTTCCACTTAATATAAGCTGTTGTTACTGTTCCCTTACAACCCTTCTCAATCCAGTATGTTGCCAGTTATTATTAAGTAGTGCAACTAGACCAGAAGTATTTTGCGTCATCTAAAGCCTGCTTGTCCACCTAAATGTAATCTTCCCCCATCCCTTCACCATTTTTTCCGTGTGGGTGCTGGGCATCAGAAATTGCTTGTTCCCCATAAATTTTTCAGCCTAAAGCCCTGTTCACACTAGCGGGCACTGCCCAACGGGCAAACACTGTTCCCATAACCCGTTCCACTATATTGACAGACCGAGTATGGAGCCAGAATGATGCGATTGTCTGGTAACAGTGCTTCAGAAGCGAAAGAAAATATTAACAGCTGGAAGTGTCCAACGGGCATGCCCACTAGTGTGGACAGGCCATTAGGCTTCTGTGACACTATCTATTACATTTAAGATGTCATATACAGGCAGTCCCCGGTTAACGACGGGTCCGGCTTACGACGTTCCGAGGTTTCGACGCTTTTCAAATATATTCGTCAGAAATGATTTCCCGGTTTACGACGCATGTTCCGGGGTTACGACGCGTCATAGGCCGATCCGACGGAAGAAATATGTCTCCAAAACAGCAGAATAATAAAAATTTGGAGACTTTTTTGATGAAATACTCAATAAAAATGCAGTTTACATCGTTTTCAATACACCCAAAGCATCAAAAGTAAGGTTTTCTTAGAATTTTTGACGATTTTCCACGATTTTCTAGTTTACGATGATTTTCAGTTTACGATGCGGCGTAAAAACGGAACCCCCTGTCGTAAACCGTGGACTGCCTGTATTTACCACTGTACTTTGTCCGCAGAATTCACAAACCACTGTATACTGGAATTTCTCTTTTGCTTCCTTTCCTGTCATAGTAACAAGGACTTTGCATACACTGATTTTGTAGTCTTCTCATCGCCATTTCACTGCTACACCTATTAAATATTTTAAGCCTTCGTCCTTTGATTCTGCATTGAACGGCAGATCATCTGCAAACTTCACACCTGAGGGGCCTTCTCTCATTGGACAAGACAAACAGCACAGTAAAAGACTTAGCTGATCATTAGTGGACGTGAATATTTGTCTCAAATGTTTTGTGCCAGACCTGTCACTGTGATCATTCCATACCTGATGTCTTATATAGTAGCAGTGTTGTAAGAGTTTCCATTACCCTTTGAATATGTAATGCCCATGCCATTGCTTGTCTATGTATTGTGTCAAATGCCTTTCCAGGATCCACAAATATATGATGTAACTTATGCCTTTTCTCCTTGTATTTTTCCTCATTATAAAGATTCCCTCTGTGTTGATTTTCATGGTATTGAGCCAAGCAGGTTTTTTAACCATTCACACAGTACACTTTTCTGTGCTTGTTTGGTGTTAACCCCAGTCTCACCCTTTTATACTTTAAACGTTGTACTGTTTCACTCTTTCCCCTGCACTGTGCGCTATTATCGTAATAATTCCCTTTTACTCTTCTAGCCTTGTCTTCCGTTAAATGTTTCCACGTATTCTGGTCAAAAGTGATGATTTTTTACTAAAATTGTAGCCAGGCTACTCAAATTTTTGCTCAGCAAATACTCATTTGGTTTACCTCAACAATTACTGTAATTTGTGTTGAAACAGAAGTGGTAAAGGGTCAGATGCCTAGAATTGGGTTATACATTTGAAAATTTGTAATCAGTACTATTTTCGTTCTCTTTCTTGCTCTGAATTCAAATTCTCTATTCACATAATTACATTGCTGTCATCATACCATGTCACAAATATGACACATAAGAGACTTGCTGTTCTTTACATAGCCAAACTAGGTTGGAGTATGAGGAAAATCATATTACACATCATGCAGAGGGATTTGGTAATTAGACTGGATCATAAACTGAGATGGTTTTGGCGTGTGATGAAAAGGGAAGCATAGCCATTGTTTTGAGATGTTGTAGGTGTATAAGTAGCAAGGTAAAGATCAGAGGGAAGTGTCAAAGGTCTTAGAAGATGTAACTCCAAGTGCACAAGATTGACGAAAGAACTTGTGATGTGTCTGACCCCCTAAAGGAGTAGTGATTTTGTATAACTAAGATAATTTCACAGTACAGTATGATCTTTTTTTTTTATATTTTGGCTCAAAAAGAACCATTTTCATACCATATCTTTTCATTGTTGCTGTGTATTAATTTTAATTAATATCTACATAGGTTAAATTGGAAGACAGTCAGCAGAAGCCCTATGTAAATATGTCCTTGCATGATACTATCCATCAGCTAATTAAAGATGGACAAGTCAAAGAAGCAGAGAGACTCAGAGTTGAGTTCAAGATACCTGAAAGAAGGTAAGTTTTGTTATGTACACTGATCTTTGATTTTTTCCTTTTTTTATTTGAAAATCATTCTGTTAGGGTTGTATTGTGTAGTCTTAGTGCATTGTTATATTTTATGTTCAGCAAAGTTTACTAAGTACTAAATGTTGTTTGAACAAAAACACTAATTGAAGAATAATGCTACTGTATAATTTCATGATATTCTGTAATGTTAAAGGTACATTTTATATAAGTAACTTACCCAGTAATTACATAGCTATAGTTTCCTCTTGCACGGCACCTTGTATTAAAAAATTCTCGGGTAACGCTTCACAGTTTAGTGCAGGTGACTGATCCCAGCCAGTAACAGGAATACAGGAAGTACTTAGCAAACAACCTCATTCTGTTTCTGCCAGCGCTCAAGTCAACACCGAGTGTCGATGTCAGCTTGGAGGCCAGATCTCGGTGATGTATTATCGCTGACTTTGAGCAGCTTAAAGCCTACAGCTTTCAGGATCAGTATTTTATTGTTTGTTTTTAAGATCTGATTCAAATTTATTATATTTCACTACAGTAGCAAATTCACAATCAAATTGGTTAACTACTGGTAGTGTAGTTTACCACGCTACCACCTTTACTGGTTAACATAATAGAACATAAACATTGTGTTTGTTGACAAACCAATATTTACGGTAATGAAATGCTTATCTGCAAGTCTCAATTATTGTTTGTTAGGATTTGAGACACATCTGTATGATGATACTTTGTGTACTTCAACTATTGTCGGTAAAGGTTAACTTTCGTTTTCCAGATAGCGTAATAACGTAAATTTTGTGTTCACTACCGGGCCAACTTTTTTGGCTGTGTATACAGTACATATCTAAAAGTCTCATGTAATGTTTGATAGGATTTGAGATATGTCTGTATGATGGTACTCAGTGTACTTTGAATTATGTCGGTTAAGGTTAACTTTCCTATTCCGAGTATTGTAAAAAACTTAAATATTGCTTTCGCTACCTCGATTACCGATTTTTTCAGTATTGAAATGCATATCGACAAGTCTCAAATAATGTTTGATAGCAATTGAGATATGTCTGTATGATGGTACTGGGTACTTCTAACTTTGGTCAGAAAAAGGTTAACTTTCTTTTTCTGATTAGCGTAATAAGACGTAAGCATTGCGTTATCTACCGAACCAATTTTCAGTAATGAAATGCATATCTGCAAGCCTCAAATAATGTTTGTTAGGAGTTGAGATATGTCTGTATGATATTACTCTGGGTACTGCAAGCATTTATCTGTAAAGAATTAATTAAATATCTTCTTATTACATTTTCCTTTGCAGAGAACTGAAAAAGTGTAAGGGCAGAATGTAGTAATGAGAGAATTTGTGCTTACTTTGGTGGCACTGGGCTTTGGAGTATTTACAGCCGAGATTCAGCTCTGAGTTCTCACCAGCTTCCGAGTCTTGACTCCCGAGCTGCTACCTTGCCTTGCCCCGGCTTCCCTGGCACCAGCTACATCCTGGGAGCACCCAGCTCCCGATGCCAGTTCCCCATCTTCTGGTGCTAACTCTCTCCTGCCACTAGCCCTCTCATTTTGTATCCACTTGCTCCCGCGCCTGGCTGTCTTGCTTCCTTCCCATGCCATTGCCAGTCTTGTGTCCAAGTTAACAGAAGTTAATCTTGTAATACAGTAGTGAAGTGTTGTGCAGTGGAGGAGGTGGCTACTTGTCCCCCGATGCTCCTAGACAAAGGTCCCTGTCCCACTCCCCCGCACCGGGGAGAAGATATACCGGAGGTCCAAGGGAGGTCAGGGGGTTTACTCATGGGTAGTTGGCCCCCCTCAGTCGAGCCTGTTGTCCGGTCCCAGGTATTGACAGACAGCCGCTGGAAAGGTGTCTTACTGGATGTGTGGTGTAGGAGACGGCTATACAGCCCCTCAGATCTCCTATACCCTGTCCCTGTCCCACTCCCCTGCACCAAGGAGAGGACATACTGAAGTCTTTGGGAGTCCAGAGGCATTTGCTTCCGGGCAGTTGCCTCCTTGGCCGAGCCTGTTGTCCGCAGATGTCAACAGAGAGCCATTGGAAAGGCGTCCATAAGGATGTGCTTTCATTGTAGAAGTGCCAGTGGCATTTTTTCTAGTGAGTCTTGGCTGTTCAAGAGGCATTTTTCAGTTGACTTTCACTGTTCTCCGCTCTCCTGTAAGTGTCTCAGGGAGCAGGAGTGTAGTCCACACCTTTTTATATCTTCTGGGAGTCTTGAACTTTTGTCTCCTGAACTTCTGCTTGTGGAACGCCGGTATTGGCGCCAAGCAGACCGATAGCGCCCGAGCTTCCAGTAGCACCCGAGCGCCCTATAGCACCAGAGCTCCTCTAAATATAGAGCTCCCAGCACCACCTCTTATGCGTCTGACACCAGCCTACCAGTGGCTGACACCAGTCTCTATCTCACTGCCTGTCTCTTCTGGGAACTTTCTGTTGTTCTTTATTTGAGCGCAGTTTCCAGTTGAAAACCTGGCTCTGATCTTCAAGTGGCTGACACTAGTCTTTGATCATCAGGTGTCCTCTCTGCAGTATCAGACTTCCTCCTTTGAGTACCATACAAATGCTCTCATGTGGTTTTGTTTCTTTTCAGCCTGTTTCACCTTCGCCTAAAGTACCAGATGACTCAAATTGCTCTCTTGTTGAAGAAAGCTATCACCTCTACAGGGAGTTGGGAGTCTAACTTTGGCTTTGGGTGGTATCTTTATCCTGTCCTATGCAGTAAGGATGGTCAAGTTAGTTTTTTGACATATCCAGTCCTTTGTTAGGATTGCAAGAAGGGAGCCTAGGTTCTCTTTTTTCTACTGGGAGAAACACCCAGCCACTATTAGCCCTCTTTTCTTTGCCTTCTGCCAACTACCAAGAGAATCACAGCTACTTTCAGACGGCATATATCCTTGGTCCGTTTTCCCCTTGGAATGATGATATTTTCCCTCCTGAGCATTCTCTTGTAGAAAGACGTTTCATGGGCTCCAGGCAGAAGGAAGAGCCATGAACCCTCTCTTTAGCAGCACCCGTTCCAAGCACCTGATCAACTTCAGAGTTCCTGGCACCAGCTTTCTGGTGCCGAATCCTAAGCTCCCGACACTTGTTCCAGAGTGCTCAGCACTTTCTAGCCATACTAGGTTCCCAACTCTGAATGCTTAGTCCTTTTAAAAGATTGTTTCTTCTGGAGCGTTGTAGTTGACTGCAACAGAAGTTGTCACTTCTGGCTTTGTTCAAGACCGTTTTTATCCCATGGCTGGGCTTTGGTGTATTTCCAAGTTCCTTTGACTGTGTCAGATATTAGTTTTGGCCAAGTACAGTTCTGCATATGTTTTCAGTCTGTACGAGGTGTCATTGAGTCCACCCTGATGGCTGTGAAACCGTGGCTGTCAGATATCAGCAGGGTTGATAACTATTCCACTTAGTTGTCTGCACAATGTTACTCAAGTTGTTCGGTTGCAGAGACTAACTGAACAGTCCTGTCAGCCATTCTCCAGACCGTTTGTATGAAGTTCCTGATTATTTAGGATACTTCATTTTTCTTGTCCACAAACAGACTCCAAATATATTGCAGACCCGTCTTATGAGACAGAGTCTGCCAGTTCGGGAGTTGTTAGGCTTTGGCACAAGCCTTCTATCAAGTCTTCACCCTGCCCAGGGACAAGGAATCATAGACAGACTCTGCTGTTTTTTCCCCAAGGCCGGAGTTTTCAGTCGGACTTATGGTGATATCTGTCCGAATTTAGTCTTTCGGAGGAAGGCCCAGGAATCCAGGAATTTCTGGGACATGTCTCTGGTAGAACAAAACCTTCACACTATGCCGTAGAGCTGAAGGCCTTTCATGTAAGGCTTCAGTCCTTCTCGACCCTCACTCTTTCCTAGACTGTGGTATTCCTTTAGACTAGACCACAGTCCTTACGTTTTTGCACTAGCACTCACCCCCAAGTGACGAGAGTTTTTACTATGAATGGTTGATCAAGTTTTTTCTAGTCCAACTGGAATTTCTGGCAGATGAACTGAGCCATCAGAAGCTCAACTCTTACTCTCGAGTGGACCTTAATTCCCCTGCTCTTGGGAAAAGCTGGATTTTTTCAGACTAGTCAGAACATTACGACATCTCTCATAGCCAGTTCTGAATTGTAATTTATGGCTCCTGGTTTTCTGAGATTGATTGGTGGATTCTCCCAGAATCCTTCCACCTTTTGTAACTTCTCAAACACACTCACTCAAGAGACACCATCAAGGGTGGTATGCTCTTGCGCAGACAGGCTTTGGGCTTCCCGGGTGCTTATCAGGAAGGAGAGGTTTTTTCAGAGGTGCTACAAAGACATTTGAGAAATGCAGACGGGGGTATCGAGCTACGTCTGACTCAGTAACGCAGTTTGCTCGCTTAATCTGGGAATTTTTAACCGAGAATGAGGACCCTTCCATGGCTGGATCTGTTCTCGCTCTCTCAAGAACTTATGGAAGAGAGGACGGTCTTGACAGCCAGGAATTGTGCTCCAGGCTCCCAGGAGCACCCATCAACCCAAGTTTTTCCCTCACCTGGCTTCCATCTCGCCGGGTGCCTGCTCTACCCCGAGCTTCTAGGAGCGCCCGCCAGCTTCTGACCAATTATTTAGCTGATGACCAGCTCTGCTGGCCCCACCTGCAGCTTGGCACCAGCTGTACACGCAGTGCCTGGCTCCAGCTTCTGGTCGTGTGGTGCCAACTCTCCCTGCATCCTTGGCTCTGGGGATGAGTAAGAAATTCTCTTTTCTGTTGGAGTTTTCCAGTATGACCTGATTAGGATTGGAAGCACAAGGGGTCATTCATAACATTTAGTGTTTTGGCACACTCCGTCTAAGAATGTATGGTCCTCTCTTGTGATTGCACTTGTTTTCTGAGGCCACTCTTAGTTTCAGGAGAACTTTTGGCCTACTTTTAGTGAAAGCTAGAGACGTCAGTACAACCTCTACCTCATTAGCTGTCAGGCACTGTGCGTCTGACGTCCAGTCTACAATCGAGCTTTTCTGAGACACACTCAGATTTAGGAGAGCATTTTCCTCCTTTTATGGAAAGCTAAGGACGTCAGAACAGCTTCTACCTCATCAGCTTTCAGGCACTGTATGCCCCTGAAGTCCATTCTACCATCGACCTCCTGGAAGTGTGATTGATCTCACTTTTTCGAAAAAAATTAAAATTGTTAGATTCTTGGGGTACTTACTGATCATTTTTAGTAACTGGCATGGCATTGCGGAAGAAAGCATAGGATTTTCTCCTACCATCTATTCACCTTGTAGTAAGGTGCCGAGATTTGTGAGAACCAGGGGGTACAATGTACCTGGAGCACCCATCACTTTCGGTGGATGGATTGTGGTCTTTTTTTTTCAGTGCAGGTGACAGTCTTTTCTGATTGTATTTATATCAGTACTGCACCCAGGGCAAGGGCATTTTTTGATGTACGTCTTGTCAGCGATCAGGCATATTCTCCGCTGCAAGACTCCCACTAATGTAGAGGCAACTCTTGGCTCAGCTGCCACGCCACTACAGGTTAAGGCAAGCACCAACCAGAGGCAGTTCTCTGCTGCAGGCTCTCTTAATAAACAAGGAACTACAAGCATTGCATTTGATGCTAGCAATTTTTTCTATTTCAAAATCATTAGATAATGTTTTGAGGTAGAATATGTCTATGTATCCCACCTCCTGTCAATGTGGAATCAACTGTGTAATTACTGGGTAAGTTACTTATATAAAAATGACATTTTTATAATAAAATAAAGTTTTATATATATTTACCCAGTAATTACATGATCAGAGCCCTCCCTCCTCCCCTCTGATGTAAATGTGGCATAAACAAAATGAGGTTGTTTGCTAAGTAGTTCCTGGTATTCCCATTAGTGGCGGGACCAGTCACCTGCACTAAACTGTGAAGCATTACCCACGAATTTTTTAATTCAAGCTGCCGTGCAAGAGGAAACTACAGTATAGCTATGTAATTATTGGGTAAGTATATATAAAACTATTTTATAAAAATGTCATTTTAATCCTTTTATATGTACTTTCTCTGTATATGTTATGTGTATTTTGATCTGATCAGAACCACTTTATTACATTTAGAGCTCCATTTTGAACATATCTTCCCCATCTGAAATTGCTATTTCTTCAACTTTCTCTTCAACTAGGTAGTGATCAGACATCCTCCAGCCATTTGTCACAACTACATCTATCATTTTGTTCTTCCACCTACTTTGCCCCAACAAATTCTCTTCCTTTCAGTTATGCCTTTCAAAAGTATACTTAAAATTCATTTTGTAACTATTTTCAACAACCAAATATGAAACAGAAATTATATCAACAAAATTTGAATGACACCATATCCAGCTTTGTAGCCTAGGCTGATGTACACTTGCCTAATTGGAGATTATCGATTAAATGCAACATGCCTGAATAATACTGCTGTATTTCAAGTGTTATCCAGGTAATATGAATCAAAACTTATTCAGTAGCTTAAATTCTTGGAGGTCCAGAGAGTAGAGCGAAGTTTAAAGCAGGAACACCCTTAGTGATGACTTCCCTTGCTAGTGATGGGAGTCGAGCCTGTGAGGAGCAGTCATGAAAATGATAGAACCACCTGAGATGCTGATGGGGGACTGGAAGGTTGTTCCCAGAGCTCATGGATCAGTCATAACCCCCAGTAGAACCTTGGGCAGCAACATTGCATAACATCATTGCTGAGGGACTTTTTCAGTTGGAGCTGGAGGGTCTTAAAACTCAAAGCTCTATCATCCTTACAGAGAGCAGCAACAAAAGCCTCAAATGAAGACCTAGCAAGAATGTCAATATAAAAATGTGCAGACCCAGTTAGTTACGGATTTCCATGACGTTGTTCCAAGACGTGTTATCCTGAGGCTCACACAAGTCCCATGCAGTCTCCTCATCTGAGTCCTCACCTATCAGCACCCAGTCCTGGGCTGCATCACACCCAGCCTTCGTGGTGATTCGATGAGAACTGAGCATACACGAGCAGAAGCAGATTCCAGAGGTCCTTGTTTGCTGTCATCCCTTGAAAAATCTTGCATTATATACTCATTAACAATGAGAGCAAACTGTTTAAAGGAAAACTTGAGTTTGCAGTGCATTAAATGGATTCAGGTGTTATGGAGTTTAAAATGTTCATAGCGTCGTTGAAAAAAGGAAGAGAGAAAATTCCATAGCTCCCTGACACTTTCTGTATTTTCAGATACTGGTGGTCTCGAGTGTTAGCTCACGCACAGGCTTGTCACTGGGAGGAATTATCTAACTTTTCAAAAAATAAAAAGAACCCAATTGGATTTGAGGTGAGTTATCGTTAAAGTAGCTAACTTTGGCATTGTATTTTACATCTTATATAATATTTCCATTTTTTATAGGAAACGTTAAACTGGAGATACCCGGTATTATACATTGTAACAAAAGAATTTATGCTGTACAGTACAAATTTCCAAAGTTGAGCAGAACTAGAAACATATAATGCAGTAAATTGAAATTAATCATTCTAAGCTAAGACAGTAAAATTTAAAAGAAGAAGACAAAAAACATTTGGCATTATTAAAAATGCATTTTATGATATATATGAGACATTATATATATCATAACAGTCTATGAATTAGGCTTGTATGTCATGTAGTTTTGTGAATTTACACACTTTGCCTTTTTTATGCAATTTTTCCCCTGGATAGTGTGCTAGTATTTTTCAGAAAAGTTTTCTTGCTTTTATAGTTGCAAAAAAATAATAATTATTTAATATTAGAGTTTATCCACTTTATGTTTAACTTTTTGCCATACTTTAGCTTATATTTCCGTAAAAAAATTTTTAACAATTTAGATTTTTACTAGGGTCAGCTTTCTATTCTGTTTCTTCAAAAGTGTTTAATTTATCCTTCATATACATGAAGTGTGTGTAATAGAGTTTATCTAAGGCAAGATTGGGAAAATGATTTTGAAAGAAATCTCAGGTAAAGATATAGGTGAGTAAGCCAAATGGAAAAAACTAATGCAGAAAGAAAATATTCCACGCATCGCTTAGGAAAGATAAAAGCATTATAGATGGAAGAAAGGAAAATGATTTGACGTAAATGAAATTAAGCCAAAATAATGAGGAATACAAAGGCTGCACATCATAGAGAGATTAAGAATGAAAGAAGTATTCCAATAGGTGTTTTAGTAAGCTCAAAAGGTTTGGGTTATATGTACTGTAGGAACAAACACAAATTTCATAATACTGTGGGTACCAAAAAATGGGTACGTTGGCCTCTCCCTCAGGCTCCTGGACCCTTTATTGGGTGAAGCCTGTAGCAAGCAATTAATTAAATCTGCCACAACTTGCCTCTAAGTAATTGCACTAAACTCAGCTAAGCTTTCTTATCTCCAGGCCAATTTATTTGCACTTCCTCAGCCATTAGGTGTTGAATGTGGATCAGATTACTCTTAGAATGTGAAAGATGGCAAGAAAGGTTGGTGTGCCTCGTTATGTCCAATATTGAAAATAAAACTCCCACCATTCAAAAATAAAATGAATACCAGTGCAGAAAAAGTAGTACTACTGAAACAATACCAATAAAATGAAAATGTAAGAAAGATGTATACCTGGAGAAGGAATTAACCTCCTAATACTGGTTATTGGAGCCACAGCAAAACTCCACCGAGTACCACCGGAAATGGAAATGCATGACCAAAACTGTGGCTGTAATTTTTTTTTTTCATTCAACAAGAAGCAGAGTAAGAAATGTAAGCTTAGTTAACACAATAAAAAATGTCTAAAAAAAAAAATTGAAAACTGAATTTTTTTGTGGTCCATAATTGCTAAATGATCCCACGTTGTTTTAAAATGTGGCTTAATGGATCCAGAATGTTCAGTTCTGAAAGATCTGTGTTCGATTTTTGTCTGTCTGTTATCTGAAGTGAGTACTTACTTTTGTATCCTTTGCAGCCTTTTGTGGATGCTTGCTTGAAATACAAGAACATAAGTGAGGCTCAGAAATATGCAGTCAAAGTCAAGGATGAGAACAAGGTTACTTATCTCATCAAGTGTGGGTAAGTAGCTTATAATAAAGCCATGATTAATAGCTAACTAGCACCATTTTGCATTGAGATATCAGTTTTGCCAATTGTCTAAGTTTTAGTATGCTCACACTTTGAAGTTTTCATCACTGGATATTTATGCAGTGTATTCCAAGATATAATTTATTCCATTGATTTGATGAAGTTACATACACAGTATTTATTTATGCATCATGATGCATTGAGATTGCTTTTGGGTGACAGTAGCCGTGTAATATATTCCAGCCTTCTAGAAGAAGCTACAAAAATAGCTCAAGAGCAGCGTAGTGTTTCAAGCCTAACTGAGGTTTTAGCAGCCTGTGGGCCACAGCATCAGGGTATTCAGTCACGTATCCAGATGTTACTCAGCGATTCGTCTTTGAGAAGTTAATCTTGGTGGGTGTAGAAGATTAGGTGAAATGTAATATGTACTGTATATATGAATTTTTAAGAATTTGTGTGTACAGATTATTCCTCTGTAAGAATGATTTGATAGTACCTCTCATATAATGTATATTTATTTAATAAAGAAACTTCATCTCATATTTTTTCCCTTCATTTTAGGATTACTTGATATAAGATCCAGAAAGAACGAACTATAAATCTGGCGTGTGTTGAAAAAACAAAGCTTGTTTAACCCCATGGCAGAGCTGAATAACTTGGTTGTTGAGTGAGCAAGAGGAAGTGGTAAGCGGACAGGCCTGTGTTAGAGAAAGAGGTAGGCCATGAAGCAAGTTCCATTGTAAAGAAAAAATGATAAGAAAATAAATTAAGGATATCAGCTCAGAAAAAAGAAAATATTCGGAATAGTAAAGAGAATGAAGAAGGATGGGCTTATATATCTGAATGACAGAAAGTGAGAAACAGCAAGAAAGTGGAGAATATAGGTGCAATAGAGGAAATGACAAAGAAAAAGGTCAGGAGACCTCTAAAGAAAATGGAAAATGTTGAGGCTGTGGGACCATTATTAATTGCCAACAGTTTTTTTTAAGATAAGCGGGAGAACTACACCAAAATGAAGGAGAATGGGACAGAAGAATGTAACCACTTGTTGAACTTTGGGGCTTGTTTTTGAGTCTGGTCAACTATTCTTCAATTTAGACAAGAAGTTTTAAATAACAAGGAACTAAAAGGCTGCCAGATAAATATTAAAAGGGATTCAAGGTGGATTTTTAGACACATTGGTTTGGGAGGCTGAACTTGTGAAGCTGGTTATATATATACTAGATAGGATTGGGTTGTGGTTGTGACTCCCATTCTTTTTCAGTCCGTAAACTCTCCCCACTATTACACAACCTCTTATCACTGAAAGCACCACAATGTTTTATCATACTAGTAATACCTGTATTTGGTTACACAATGAGAAAACTTGCTTATCTTCTAAAATGACAATGATAACGTTATGCTGAGGAATATTATCAGTCTTCCCATGAAATAAGTCATTTTGTGGCATTTAGATAATCTGATGAAAATTAATTTTTGCCAGATTCATACATGAGGATCAACTCTACTGGTTTCTTAGTAGAAACTCTTAAAAGGCAGGACCTTAACTAATTGTTAAGTTGTCTAGAAAAACTGTGAAATATGCTTGCAACGGATGTGTTAATTCTAAGGTATCTGAGGACATACATACTTAAACCCATATGTTTCTACTCTTGCTGCAACTTAAATATCCTCCAGTAACTAGGTTGTAACAATGCTAACAGGTAAAATACCTGCAGATTTAAAGGTGTTGGTAATCTGTTTTGACTAATCCTTTCTATTTTTTATTATTAATGATGCATTAATGCTACATCTGGTCTTTTAATGTTGATTTTGGTCATCGCTGGGATGGTTGTCCACCAATGAATTGCAGGCATTAGTAAGTTTTGTAAAACATTTGTCTGAGTCACTGAAATCAATCATTGCTGAGAAGTTTGCAACAGACCTTAGTAACTAACTGCTCCTCTTGCCTTATCACATCAGACTCGAGCATACATCCATTCCTTAAATGAGGCTACATTTTGCATGGGGCAAGAAAGTTTATTCTACTTTTTGGACTTTTGGGGCTAGTTTAGGATACTAAGCATCACCTCTTTCAGGTGCATTTTTTCTTTATTTGGTTGTTTCATGTGCTGCATTTAGTTGCCTTATGAAGTTAGTGATCACATAGTGTAATGGATATTCTCAAACTTCGATCAGCGCCATAACTTATGAACCATGACCTTGTGGTCTTGGCTGTGATTTTCCTTACTTGAGGGCACACTCAAGCAAGCTTTCTTTTCCTTATATATTTACTTAATACTGTTTCAAGTAAGTACTGTTATAGTAATAAGTACTAACGTTACTTATTTTTTCTGATTATATATATATTCGGGTTCATTTATTGTGATTTCTTACTAACTGTCTGTGCAGCATTCAGATTTATCATTGTTATTTATTGGTTATATTTTAATTTCTGCAAGTTTTTTTTTCAGTTTTACATATCTCATGAGATCTCAAAAACTGAAATGATTTGGCATGCATTGGGAAGGAACAAAGACAATTAGTAGTCAGAAAAGTCCAAGTATGGAAGTAGCAAGATCAAAGAGTGAAGGGAGACCCATAAAATCTTGATGAAAGAACATAGATAAAGACGTTAATTGAGGCTTTAAAACCAAGCACTGCAGCACTTTCAGTCATTAGGTGCGTGAGGCTGAAAAGAGTGAGTAGGATTGACTGGACAGTAAGATGAAAAGATCCAGAAAAAAAGTGAGATGAAGTACACAGATCTAAAGGTGAACTAGGGAGAAACCCCATAATGCACTAAAAAGTATGAGAAACGAGACAGCGTGATGGAAGGAGGTGGGAAGAGAAGTAAAATGGAAGGCTAAAAAGTGGGTGTAGCCAGGTGAATTCAGGCTAAAAATGTAAAATATGGGAGTGGAGAGAACCCATTTTACATCTGTTCCCATAAAGGGAAAAGCTGACATTAAAACATCATTGAGGACGATGGGCCATTTATTCAGTTGAAGCTTAATGTACTATTTCAAATTTTTCATTGTGTTTCATGACGATATCTGTATATGTTCATCATGAAGAATGGTAATAATACTGATAACCACACACGCACCGCCTTGACTTGGGACCACCTTGACATGGTAAGGGGGCTCTTGAACCCCAGGAATTTGTTCCCGGGTTTGAGTCTAAGAGTCCCTTATATCATTTTATATTTCTTTGGATAAATTTTTGTGGAATTTTCCACTTTTGCTAAAATTCGTTAGGCCTGATAAATAGGAAAAGATATCATAACTGGGGCTGGGTTTATATCCGAAGCTAAACAGTGGAAACTGTGGTAGGACCATCAACTACCCAATAATGTTTGGCCCTGAGAGATATCAGATTGATAGCTCAGGGGTGGAACTACTGTATTCTTTAGGGCTGGGCCATGGATTCCAGGGGAGTGCGGTTCTGGGGATAGGACTCTCAGGCATTCTATCCGGTTTGCCCATAATGTGATTAGGGTGGGGATGATTGTATTTTTTGTAATACCTTCAGTCTTAGCAAGCGGGTTTGGCTTACACTTGGACCACTCTAATCATGTTGTGCCATTCCCTGTGGGGTAGGGTAGGGATGTGGACATTTGGGAGTCGGTTCTCACTTGTGCCATTGGTTAAAGAATAAACTCCAGGAAAGGCTGATGATATGTTTTTAAAGTTTTCAGGTTTACTTAATTTTTTTATTGCAATACACTCCTTGAACACCTGAATTTGCCCTTAATCCCACTAGCCCGAAGAACTCTCAATTACCAATCCATTATTGGGAATTTTAACAGCCAGCGTTACCAACGTTGCAGGTAAAATCTTGTCACTTGAGCTACCACAACAAATGGTTGGCAACGCTGATGCAGGTGTGCGCCGACACTCCGACTTTCGTCAATTGCTTTTTGTTCGCGCTGCTGGAAGGTTGTTTCCTTCTGCAGTGCAAGGTTTTAATCCTATTGCCCGACTTCTCTTTGTATTTTGGACCTCTGTGAGACCTGGATTGTATTTACCAGTTTCTTCTGGTTTTTCTGGATATCTTCGATGTGGAACATCTTATAGAATTGGACTCACTGGTTCCCAGTCTCAATTGGTCATCATGGACTCTTTCACCTTCTACTACCACGCCTTTGGCTTCGACGTCGACCTCGACTGCCCCTACAATGGTGGATGCTGGAGCTCATCGCTGCTTCTTCCTGCCAGAGACGGATGAGTACCTTGAGACACGATAGACATTCTGTCAGGTATGTAGGAAAGTTAAGTGTGATGTGCAGACTCATTGTGATCAATGTTGTGATTGGAAGGCACAAGAGATGGAGGATTACATTCGTCATCGTAAGTCTTTGGCTAGTAAGGGTGGCAGACATCGGTCAGATTCTCGTTGCCTCAAGTGTCTCAGGCTTCTGCTACAGATCAGGTGATGGATTTAGCGAGTTCAGAGGCAGTCAAACAGATAGAGGATAGGATTGCAAGTAGTATGGAAAATTTAATAGCTGGTCTTCTTCAACATTTCTCAGATAGGGATAGTAATTGTGTTAGGATGTCTAATCCTTCTTCCTTTTCAGCTCCCCTGCCTGTTCCAGAACCAGCCCTAACGGGTGCTGAGGGTAATGGCAGAACTGCAAGCCTCCAAGTGGGTAGGGTCTGCTGGCCCCCTCGGCGTGGAGCAGGCAGTGAAGGATTCCCCCCCCCATCCCCTTGTAGTATTGATAAATTTAATGATAATGTTAGTCGGGATCAAGATCTAGGTGTGATAAAGGAGGATAGGTTTGGATTAGGTAGTGAGGAGAAGGTATTAAGGGTGCAGACTTGTTCTCCTGGACGGGTTCCGGTTTCAGGTTCGAGTGGTTGTTGTGCTCTGGCAAGAGTTTCTCCTTCGTCGTTTCTTTTCGGTCTGGCTCGGTCTCAAGTCAGTCTTTAGTTACGGGGGTGCAGAATCCTTCTGCTTTTGCTCTTAACTCACTTCTGACTGTTTCCGAATCTCCTACTGTAGTTTCCCCCTTCCCTGTGTTTTCTACTCCTCCATCTAGTAAGGGGGATTCTGGTGTGTCCTTTCGGCTTCTAAAAGTAGTTTGTGGGACCTGCAATTGGATGTGGCGAAATACAAGGCGGATTGCTGGGTCTTTTGACGGGTACAGACCTATGGTGAGAGGTTATTTTTTTAATGGTTTCTCTAACATTAGAGAGTACTGTATGACACAGTAGTGTCCAGAATTCATGTCGAATATGTTTCAGGATTATTGAAGGAGGCTGGATTCGGTGTACCTTCTGTCCTTTTCATTCTAAGTTTTCTTCTGGATTATCTGTTCCTACATTCTCTGTTGCTCCTTTTTCAGTCTCCTCTTCGGCCTCTTCTTCCTCTGCTCTGGTTTTTCCTGCGGCTTCCACATCTTCCGTTTTCCCTCCTTCGACTTTGGTTTTCCTCCTCTCAAGGTAACTTTTTTTTTATGCGTCTGCTATTCCTCTGCCTCCCGTCTTTCCTTCCTCGGTACAGCCTCTCCGATAGGAGGAGCTTCCAGACGGGAAAACGCAGTTTCGGCAGATTTTGGCCGCAGGTGTGTCATGTTCCATCCCTTCGGGAATGCACAACCCCTTGCTTCCGCTTCAAGCGGCTGTTCCAGTAGTATCGGGTATTTCACAGGGTTTGCCTGTCGCTTCCAGTTCGGGTTTGCGCTCCGCGGTTTTGGCAGGGCTTGCGGTACCTTCTTTGAGCGGTCTTCGGCTTTGATCGCCTGCATTTTCCACGGCGGTAACTCCAAGGGTAGCTTCTACCTCTTTCATTCTCCCTCCTTCTTCTTCATCATCTTCCGTCCCTCCGCAAGCGGTTTCGTTTGCGCATCCTCCCCCAGGGTTTAGCAATGTGGGTTTGGCTACTCTCACTTGTCTTCCCCTTGGTAATAATGGGGAATCGGCTCTGGGTGTTTCTCGGTTCAGCTTTCTCTTCTTCCCAGCCGGTTCAACTATCCGGATTCAGCTCCGAGTACCCGATTAGGTGTGGGTGATTCTGGTTAGGGTGGTCCACTTGCGGACTCTTCATCATTGCCCGGGCTTTGTTCAGTGCCTCCTTCTTTGTCTGTCTTAGACCGTTCGGACATTGCGGAACAGGATTCTTATCCGGAGGTGCAGGAGGTTCTGGCAGACTTAGAATGTCCTTTTGCCAGCAGTAACGATGACAGACGCGTGCTTGAGTATGTTACTTCTTCGTACCCACAAGCAAGAGCTCCAGACCTCCCGGTTTAGTCAGTTCAGTCTTTTTTGGGGGGGCTTTTTATGACACTAAGCCAGCTCCTGCCTCTTTTTCATGTTGGCAGGTTTGGTTCGATCGGGTTAGACAGGCTTTGGAGGAGGTGGACGGTCGTTTAATATCGGCAGTGGCTTCTAATAGACAGGACTCTTCTCTTCTCTCTCCACGTAGGACGATTTACGCAGTTCGAGGTAACCCTTCGGCAGGTGTCAGGTTGCCATTCAACGAATCGGTTGAGGCAATCCTGCCTTAAGTCTCCGGCGTCATCTCGGCTCGTAGGGACTTCCCTTAGGGAAGCAGGTGCGTGGAGGATGTGTTGCGCAATCAGACTGAGGCTCTTGCGCACTCCCTCTGGATGCTGTCAGCTTTACTGTAATGGGGTTCTAAAGAATGATGGCTATGTCCCTTCGGATCCATGGCTGTTGGCAGCCTAATAAATTTATCTCAAGGGGTCTGGCTCACCAGGCGAATGCTTTGGCTTCGCCTACGATGTTTGGAGCAGGAAATTCGAAATTTCTATCTTGGTCATCTTCCCCCTCAGTATCCGGATGTTCATAAGAGGGATTACTTAGAACACCACTAGACTTAGCTAATTCTTGTTCAAGGATGATGACGTAGCCAGTATGATGAACGTGGTTGCTTCTAACTCATGTCTCCGTTGTCAGCAGTTATGCACCGTCGAGGTTACAGAGTGTTGAGGTATCTAGATGGTTGGTTGATCCTTGCCTCCTCTCTAGAGGAGCTAGTAAGAGCGAGGGAATTCTTATGGAATTTTTAACCTATTCAGGTAGGAGGATTCTCTCTTTCTTCCTTTGAGGGTTTTCACAACCCTGGAGAGGATCCAGTCAGTCCTTCAGCAAGTAGAAAGGTTCCTGTCCAGCAGGGAACGGCTGGTACCAGCTTGGAGAAGCCTCTTAGGGAGAATGTCTCTCTCTCTCTCTCTTTAATCTCTGGATGCGCAGGGTCTCACCACCTGAACTCCTGACTTCCCTGTGAACTGCGCTTCTTCGTCTTCAGGTGTTTATGTCTCAGGATTGTGCCATTTTACACAGTGCTATTTCAAGGGTGTTCCAGTGTTAAGCCATTCCATCACCACCCATTTGCCGTGGACTCTTTCTCGAACCTCCTGAAGACTTCCCACCATATTAACTTTTCTTTGGATCATTTTATTGTGTAGAGTGTTTACGTAACATTCCTCATGTGAGCCCTAAGCTCATATGAAAATCCTTTTTCTTTGCCATTCTTCAGATATCAAGGCCAAGAGTAAAATTCTGTTGCTGACCTGTCAAAGTGTTCTACCCACGGCAAAGTACAAGCACACACACACACACACACACACACACACACACACACACACACACACACACACACACACACACACACACACACAGTAAACCCCCATATTCATGTTTTCAGTCGTTTCTCTTTGAACATTTTTGAGAAACTTGTTTTGCACTAAGAAATATTCACTAAAAAATACTTGATTTTCATCTCATTTTCGTGATAAATGCACTTTTTATGATAAAACAGCTCATTTACTTGGATAATTCACCTTACGATAATTCGATTTTGCAATGGGGTAAGCAATTAATACGATACGGTAATCTAAAAATATTGTTAATTACCGGCAGGTTATAGAAGAGACCAAATTACAATAGACAACTTTTCTCCATCTCTTTATCCCATCTTCTGACGTTAAAAGTAGAATAGGATTGATATAAACAACCGACCGAGAAACTTTTTTTGCTTACATTATAACCTTTATTTACGGTATGGATAAAACATCGTCACAAATGAAATATACTGATAAATTTTACATTATACCCTTATTCGGTATGGATAAAACATCGTCAAATATACTGTTGTAGCTGTAGCTGAAGCTGAGAAAACAATGTTCAAGCTGCTAATGACTATACTGTAAATTATCGTGCATCGGCAACATGGCTGAAACTCGATTGTAATTAAAATGAGAAAGTATATAATGTATATATTGTTATATTGCTTTCGTATTATAAATTGCGATCATAGTGATTATCAATGTTTTAGTTTGGAAATGTTGATGCAGTGTTTTTTTGCTCCATTTAACTCGGTTCAGAGCGCTTTTCTTGCTTCTAGTTAGCGTAAATGAATCTCTAGAGTCTAGATACTTTATTTATAAGGGGCAAGGTTATTTTTCATTATACGAAGTGTTTTCAAGTAGAAATATAACCAAAATACGTCTTGTTGTGAAATTAATTTATCTATTTTCGTTAATAGATGACGATTGACGATGGCCATTTATTTTGTGTAAAAAAAAATTCAAGATTCCGTTCGCTATTTTCACTTCATTTCATCACAATACGAGCTTTACGTATTTGTTTAACGACGTAAAATAACAGTAATGTTATTAAAATAGGTGAAGGCCACAAGGTAGGTAGTTAATGGCGGCAGGTTAGTTTGAGGGAAACCTCGTCCCTTTTGCTGCCGTCATCAAGCATTTTTTCCTCAGTAGTGGTTGAGTTAACCTAGTCTGTCTCGCTGCGCTCTGACTGACCGTTAAGTTGGAATGTCTTTCACCTTTTTTATCATATGTGTGATGTGTGTGATTTCTGTTCATCATGGATCTTGAAAAGTAAGCAATGAAAGGTGTAAAAGCCTTAAGCAGTTGCCTGGGTGCTTTATGCCCGTGGCGTTTGTGCAATTATGCTGGCTGGGCTCCACAGTGGAGGGTGGGAAGGCCACAGGTGCCCACAACACGACCGCTAATTACTGCTCTCCTCTGGCTCATGATGGGGTTATGCTTACAACTATTATCTTGCCTGAGAATGTATTATTATGTACCCGTGCGGTACTGAGCACAGGTCATACTGTTCAGTTACTTTTTCTGCTGGTAATTCTTTAAGCGAGAAGAGGAGGTCTCGAAATTCCTTTGACATTAATTACTGTCACACTTAGCGAACGGCCAGTCTGGCGGTTTTCCAGCTAGATCTGGCTCTTTTTGTTCGAATTTAGCGGGGAAATTTAGCTTTACTTTAAAACTTTTAGCTTTTTTCTGGAGTTTTTTTAGTGTACCTGTTATTACTATTAAAAAATATTGATATAATTTCTACGTAAAATTCGTTAAAACCTCCTGATACTCTAAAAAAAAAGTCATATCGATACTTGAAACCTATTACTACATATCCAAACGTTACCAGTATTGCCAAACAGCAAATATTGACCCATTAGAAGGTAATAATGAGTTTCTAGACCTGAAACCCTAACTTGGTTAGCAATTTGAGAAAGAAATTGAAATATTAAAGCAAAAGGGATTTTCTGAGGACAAAGAAAAGGGTATGAGAGAGAGATGCACCATTTTCATTACCATACTGATAAAGTAAATACGCCAACGTTGACAGTGTTAAAATTCTACATGTCACTGCTATTGGTTAAAAAGTACTCAGTGTGGTTAAAAGAATCTCTTATTCCACTAATGGAGCTCTTGAAAGTTCCCCCGTGTGAAGTTACTGTCACTGATAACCAGTGGAGGAACTTAACTTTGTTTTAGTGGAAGGAGACCAATCAAACCATCAAATTTTGGAGTGAGGTTTTTAAGTATGAAGATTCTTCTGGTTGTAACCCGTTCAAAGAGTTAGCGAAATTTTTAGTCAGATGAATATTGCGAAAACTAAGATTGGCACCAAAGAAGCATAATGGCACTGGCACTTCCAGTGCCACAGCAAGCACATCCCATGCAGCAGACACTGCTGATGAGGAAGAAGACCACGAAGAATTGTTGTTAATTTGATACTCTGACAAAGGTAAGCAATGGATTCTTCAGATGCATTTTGAGACTTGAATGTGTAAAACCAACCAAGGTATATTCGCATTCTCTAGCATTGTATTGTATAGGCCTATGTAGTTATATTGCTAGATATATTAATTAGGTGTATAATCACAATGTACACAAAAGATTAACACGTGCCATGTACACAGCTCGTTGAAAGAGCAAGCAAGAGAAACCTCTCTCTCTCTCTCTCTGAATCTCTGTCTATATATCTCTCTCTCTCTTTCTCTGAATGTAGTTTATATATATATATATATATATATATATATATATATATATATATATATATATATATATATATATATACATACATACATACATACATACATACATACACACATACATATCTAGCGGATTGAATTCCTAATCTAGCTTTTTTGGAAGCTCAGTTTAGCGGGAACAGAAAATTTTCGATGGCAACACTGAATTATTATGGTATATATTCCCTCACCTGTGGCCGCAGTGACAGTATGCTTGTGGAGTCCACAACGTAAACATGTGCTGCTGTGTTTCTTTCCGAGGTGCGAGAGCAGTCCCGTACACTCCTGTTCACACTTTTGCCGGTTTATGTAGAGGAAATTCAGCGTGACCTTCCCGCTCTGCACGTGTTTGATCCCCAGCCCCCAGGTAATGTAGACAACGTCCAAATGCTGTAGGGAGGTCACCAAGGGCTGTCTCCTTGACAATCTGCTTGTGAGTAGTTGTACAAACTCCCATGTGGTCCATCCTTTGACCAAAACTCTATAGTGTGTTTGCACACTCTTCCGATCATGCCCTTTCGGATTATAGTTCACGATTTGGAGGTCATCACTATATCAGTGAAAATATGTGCATGATTTTGTAAAGCTGTGGCTTAGTTTATTTTCGTCACCCAAAAGGAAGGGCAGGGGAACATGGGCCACAAATTTGGGTGATTAGGAGTCGTCCTGTTTTTGTTACCCAGCAAGTGGTTACCGGCGTAACAGTCCGGGGAAATATGGCCCAGGGTATGTTTACCCCTGCGGGGATTTCGTCCCAGGACGTCGAATAGGGTGTTTGCTGGTTACAATTTTGCCGTATGAGTTATGGAGGGGGCGGGGCGGGGGCCGTTGGTATTGTCATACCTTTATAAGTCGTAATTTGATATAGAGCTCTTTTTGAAAATGTAGGTTACAATTTCATATCATGTATTGGCAACTTTTAAAATAATACCATATTCCCCCTCTGGGCCAAGATTACCCCAACCCCACTACTGTTACAAGAGTATGGCAGTGGCGGCGACGTGTAGCAACGACAGCCAGCCTTGCCACACAGGATAATTATCATCACGAGTAAACTACCCCTGGGGGTTATTAACTTTGTTATTTAGTCTTTTGTTTATGTTTACACAGAAATCCCCAAGGGGCTTGTACTAAACATGCCACAAGGGTGGATACATGTAAGGGGGTGAAATGGCCTAGAGGGGGAAAAATATCCTAGGTCCGAAATTCCCCCCGGGGGAAAAATGGCCTGGGCTGTTATTCCCCTTGGGGGAAACCAATCCTAGGCTATTTTTCCCCTGGGGGAATTTCAGTCAGGGGGGAATAATTTCCTGCTACACCAGTACCACCAGGTAGTTCCTCGTTGGACGAATGGGTTCCGTTCTCAGCTAGCACTCTGCTGGCCGCGAGTTCGAATCGCCGACCGGCCAGTGAAGAATGAGAGGAATTTATTTCTGGTGATAGAAATTCATTTCTCGTTATAATGTGGTTCAGATTCCACAATAAGCTGTAGGTCCCGTTGCTAGGTAACCAATTGGTTCTCAGCCACGTAAAATAAGTCTGATCCTTCGGGCCAGCCCTAGGAGAGCTGTTAATCAGCTCCTCAGTGGTCTGGTTAAACTAAGGTATACTTAACTTGAGTATCACCAGGTCTGATCTTCAGCGTCTACTGCTTGAGAGTGCTCTCTAGGGACGAGTCGTGTATCAGCTTCTCTTGAAGAAGGGAGTCTAACTCCTGATGAGAGGAACTGGTAATTACCTGAGGGTTCTTCTCCTTCAGAACCCGTAGCCTAGTCATAGTTTTATTGACAAAGTTACATGACCTTTATTTTATTTTTTTTTTTTTTATCTAAAATGGCTCTCGTGAGTTTGCGACAAAAACTTGGAACACGAGGAACCCTTGGCCCCCACTCTCAGAATTTTGTGGGAAGCCAGATGAGATGCCTTTAGTATGGCACTGTCTAATGAGAACCCCACCTCCTTATAGGCCAAAGTGTTGGAGTCCTTGTAGTAAGGGCAGACACAAGAAAGTGAGGTAATTCTAAGCCGGCTGTCCGCGGTGAGCTAGATTGTGGCAATTGACATTTTCCCATGTTATTTTACTTGCTTTCCAAGAATTTAAAGTAATATTTTGTCGGTCGGCTGTAACTAAACTGTAATTGACCTTTGAAGACTACATTACTGACAGGGTAGATCTAAGCCGGCATTCCACGGCGAGCCACCCACCCTCCTCCATAGCTAATACGGCAAAATTGTAATCAGTAAACACCCCTAAAAATACCAACCTAACGTATCGTAGGGGTGTTTACTGGTTAAAATTTTGCCGTATTAGCTATGGAGGGGGGTGGTGGGCTCGCCGCCGAATGCCGGCTTAGACCAACCCCGTGTTAGGTAATTCAGGTCATGTAGTCTTCAAAGGTCAATTACAGTTTAGTTACAGCTGGCCGATAAAATATTACTTTAAATTCTTGTAAAGCAAGTAAAATACGTAGAAAAACGTCAATTGCCATAGTCTGGCTCACCGCGGACGGCCGGCTTAGAATTACCGAAAGTGACCAGAGCTACTTTTTCATGGTTTCATTAAGTGTTCAAGTGGGCATGCAGTTCTTGATAGGAGAACAGTTGTCCATTCTGGGCTAGAGCTCACAAAGCAAGGGGGCATTTACTTGCCCCTAACCTCTTATAGAGCTTTTCAGTTCACAAGTAATGAGGGCAGGTACCTGGCATCACCAAGCTACCTTTGCCTCATTTTACATAAGGGACTTTGCCCAAAAGTCCCTGAACCATACTCCTTAAGACCTGTAATGGCTGATAAGCAGGTAGTGCAGTTGCCAAGCTCCTTTCAGGCAAAAACTTACCGGAGGTACTTTATGGCGTAAGGTGGGAGGTTGAATGGGTAAGTAACTGGCTCTCTCTCTTTCTCTCCCTTGTTCCATTCTACCTTCCTCTGCAAGGTGGTAGTCGGGCCGAGAACATGCTATATGGGCCATGGAAGATGATTCACCTTGCCAGTCAGTTGAAAGACTATCTGCCTGCCTAAAGAGTAGGTTTCCTTTATCAAGGGCAGTGGTTTTTTGGTTTTATTCCCGTATGAAAAAGTCATATTTTTTAATTAACTGGGGGAAAGAGGGAGGATAAGTTGCACTCATGGGCACGGATGAAGAGGAAGGAGTTGGGCAATTGCACTATTCACTGTCACAACATCAAGAAGAGAGCTAGTAGTAGGATAAGAAGATCCAGAAATATTATGAGAGGAGTCTCGTTTGGTGTTAGGATGATCGGGAGAATAGTAGTGTGACTGTTTTCTTGTTGGGGAAGACTCAAAAGAACTCTTACTACAAATCATGATACAGTAGTAACCTGAGTGAGTGAGAAAGCCCAGGTACACAAGACCACTGATGGCATACATCCACATAAGGTCTGGCAGCACTGGACCCTTTTTGAGGGTATGGAAGAGGAAGACTACCCTTGACAAGGGCTTCAGAATACTTCAAGGAATTGAGAATATCTTAGCTGGAACTGGAGATCAGTGATCTACTGAGGTGAGGTCAGATGAAAGAACATTATCCTCTTGACATTGTGGTGAGTAGTTGATAGAAGGCACTACAGAATCCGAAAGGCAGCACTGTTGAAGTCAAAGTTGCAGTTGTGGCCACGGGTACGTGTCAACTGCCTGTGGCAGGTATAACAAACCTTTCAGAAGATAACAAAGTACTGTAGGAAAGGCACAGGCGCAGAGACTGTAGGTACAATATTGAAACAGCAGGTGGTAGCAAAGAGAATGAAACATTGGGCAAAAAGGCCATAATTAACTCAGACACAGGCAGATCAATAATGGCCAAGAACTAACCCTGGACTGCTGAGGCACCCTCACTTGAAGGCAAGGGCATTGGAGCAGAGGTACAATGCAGGAGACGAATAGGAGGCCCAAGCCCTGGGGTTTTTGGGGGGACAGGTGACAAGGAGACAGGAAAAACTTATCGGGAGTTACAGGGTCAGAGTTTGGTGATTGAAACTGTGGGAAGGGGCTTCCTCTGGGACTTGAGACCTGCAAAGGGTTATCTTTCGGATGGTGGGAGCTCTTGATGCAAGGTGGAAGCATCAAGGATAAGGAAGCCTCATCCTGAGGTAGGTTAGACTACTTGGGTCTACCATCCTGTTTGTTTTGTTTTTATATAAGTAAGTTAAATAGTAATTACATAGCCATTAGTTTCACTTATCAGCAGCTTAAAATGTTGAAATTCGCGGGTTGCACTCATATGTTTTGGGGTAGGTGGCGTGTCCCGCCCACTCTCAGGGGGAAAGAGAGGAACAACCTAGCAGAAGAGCTCAATTTGTTTCTGTTGGCCGATGATTGAATTACCGTGGTTGGCAGCAGCTTGATTTTGGAATTTGTACCTCCCTGGTTGATATTTCTTTGTCAATGGGTGAAGTTTGCAAGCCTTACAGCTTTTATTAGTTATTGATAGGTGAGGCCTGATCATTGGATTTAAGACGTTATTCCCATTTTTTGGACTTATTTGACTTTCATAATGTCTGACACTAGTGCTTCTGGCTTCAGGTATTGCAGCAGAGGCTGCAATACTTGTCTGACTAAAGAATCCTATGATTCTCATACGATGTGTACTGTATGTAGAGGACAAATTTGTTCGGTTGACTTGAGACGTGCAGTGTGTAATGACTGGGACTTAAAAAAAGTGGGAAACATTAGATTCTCACTTGAAGAAACTTGCTAGGGACAAAATAAGGAAAGTGACTGCTAGGGAGGTTAGTAAACTAGCTAGTCAGGATTCATCTGCTAGATCAGATACGAATGTTCCTATTTTTGTAAACCCTGTCCCATCTCCTCTACCTGTTCAAACCTCTCCTTTGCCCAGCTCTCACGTTTCCGATCCCAACACCATGGCCAGCCTTGAGTCAAAAATTGACAAAAGATTTGAGTTAATTGTGGAATCAGTTGCTCAGTGCTGAAGGACAGTAAAGGTGATTCAGAGCGCCCAGTGGCGCTCAGCGCTAGTGCATTGTGTGTGGAGGGGGTGGCTGTTTGGCCCGCTGATTTTCTTGGGCTAAAGTCCCTGGCATACTCCCCAGCACCTGGTAGAAGTCAAATTGGTAGCCTAAGGGAGGTCGGTGGGGTCTGCCCCCGAGCAGTTGCCCCTTTGGTTCAGTCTGTTGGCGCATCCCAGACTGCAACCAAAGGTCATTGGAAAGGCCTTAATGTGGATGTTCATGCTGTGTCTTCTAGTTCTGAGGAACTGAGCCCAAGGCTCCAGTGGCGCTCTTCGGGCAAGTCGTGGCTGTTGAAAAGACGTGCAGTGGACGTGAACTCTTCTCCCGTTCCTAGCAAGAGGAGTAAGGATCCCAAGCGCCTTTCTCGTAGTCATTGGGACAACCTGGAACAATTTCCTTCTGATAATATTTCGGCTGGGGATCGGCGTTCAGCACCGAAGCACCAGGCATCTCTTAGGCGTTTGTTGTCTGCCAAGGATCATCGTTTAGAGTCTGAGCGCCCAGCAGTATCTGAACTTCCTTCAGTAGTCGAGCGCCAAGTATCTGCAGTGCATCATTCAGCATCTGAGCGCCCAGCAGCTCCCGTCAGTGATTTGCCGCCTGAGCTAGTTAGCGACATAAGCCAGGCACCCGAGATCCCGCATGTTCCTTCTCTGGCACCCCTTTCGTGTGTCGTCGGAGTGCCCATCGGCACCCACTTGTCTTCCTTCCATTCAAACTGCTTCAGGCGCTCATGCTGTGGAAACCTTTTCGGGTTTTCAAGCTCCTGCAGTCATTGATCCTATCCAAAGTAAACTCGATAGTATTTTAAGTTTACTTAAGAAAGCTCCTCCATCTGCCAAGGCTCCTGCAGAGTTATCCTTATCACCACTATCTTCCGAGGAAGAAATCGTAGCTGATCAGGAAACAATGAGTGATACTCCTACGGCTTATGCCTCCTTGCTGAGGTTTTTGTTAGCTACTTTTCCCAGCTTCTTTTCTCCTGTTGCTCCTGCCTCCCCTGCTTCGACATTCTTTATGGAAGCTTCCACTGCTGGTTCTTCCAAGTTGCCTAAGTTAGTTCTCTCTTCTTCAGTGAAGAGAGCGCTGAGTGACATCAAAGAGTGGCTAGCAGAGAAGAGAGACCAAGGCAAAGCGACTTGCAGTTTTCCTCCTTCAAGACTCTCACGAGTAAGCTACCACTTTTATGCCACAGGGAGCTCCATCTCTGGGAGTTTCTGCCTCCTCCTAAGGGGACTTCTCAGGGCTGAAGAACATTTTAAAATCTTTGAGGTTATAAGCTTTCTTGACTGGGTGGTAGGCACACTTGCTAATAAGATCAGGGACTGCGTGTCTCTTCCTCAAGATTCTTCATTCGACTGGTTAGGAGTTCTCTCCTGTATCAATAGGGGTATTAGAGACAGCTCCCAGGAATTAGCTGGTCTCTACACTATGGGTATCCTCAACAAAAGGGAACTGTGGTGTTCCTTTACATCCGAGGGATTAACACCTTCTTAGAGGTCAGCTCTTCCGTTCTCGCCCTTAGACAGGACTCGTCTTTTTCCCCAGGCGACAGTGCTAAATATCACTACTGATCTTCAAAAGAAGAGTACGCAGGACCTCCTATCTCAGTCCACTAGACGTCCTAAAGAGCTGACGACATTTACTCCCAGAACTTCAACACCCCTGCAGACACAGCCCTTTTGGAGTGGCAGATCTAGACATACTCTAGACTGAGATCCAACCCCCATTTTAATCAATGTTCCATCAAAAAATTCTCATCCAAGTCCTCCTCTAAGAAATGAGGACTTAGTCCTCCGTACTCAAATGGGAGCAAGACTCCTTCTCTTTTGGGAGCAGAAGGGAGCAGAACCCTGGGTAGTATCTGTCCTGAAGGAGGACTACACCATTCCATTCATAAACAAACCTCCTTTAGCCAACACGCATGTCACATTGACAGCTACTCGCCAGGCTCAGAGGTTTGTAGCCCTCTCACAAGAGGATGAGTCTCTCATGCTAAAAGAGGCAATAGAAGTGGTACAGGACATTTACTCTCTGGGATTTTACAACCGACTTTTCATAGTTCCCAAGTCATCAGGGGGCTGGAGACCTGTGCTAGATGTCAGCGCCCTGAATTTCTTTGTGCAAAAGACAAGCTTCAAGATGGAGATAAATCAGTCAGTCCTAGCATCCATTTGC
Organism: Macrobrachium rosenbergii; assembly: GCF_040412425.1. Classification (NCBI taxonomy): domain Eukaryota; kingdom Metazoa; phylum Arthropoda; class Malacostraca; order Decapoda; family Palaemonidae; genus Macrobrachium; species Macrobrachium rosenbergii. The sequence goes on from NC_089764.1 coordinate 32,973,831, forward strand.
CAGGGAGAATGGATGGCGTCCATTGACATGCAAGACGCTTACTTTCATATACCAATTCATCCTGCTTCGAGAAAGTACCTCACGTTTGTTTTCAAGGACAAAATGTTCCAGTTTCAGGCCATGTGTTTTGGCTTATCAACAGCTCCCTAAGTGTTCACTAGTGCTGGCTCCCCTCGCGAAGTGGCTTCATCTGATGGGGATCAGAATATCCCTGTACCTCGACGATTGGTTAATACACTCCCAATCGAAAGAACAGTGTACAGAGGACCTTTCAAGAACTCTTCCCCTGGCTCAAGAATTGGGCCTTCTCATAAATCTGGACAAGTCTCAATTGACTCCTTAGGAGATTCAGCATTTGGGGATGAGGATAAATTCTCAGAGTTTTCGGGCTTTCCCAGTCCCAAAAAGAGTGGAAGCATACTTGAATACAGTAGGAGAGATATTGGATCTTGACTCTTGCTCAGCCAACAGGTGGATGAGCCTTCTGGGCACCCTCTCACCCATGGAGCAGTTCGTTTCTCTGGGGAGGCTACATATGAGGCCTCTTCAGTATTTCCTAAGAGCCAGCTGGAATAGGAAGAAGTTTCCGGGCTTATTTGTTTTTCCTATAACAGGAAATAAAAGAGGATCTACACTGGTGGTATTGCCAGAGAAGCTTGATGGAAGGGAAATCTCTTCACCCTCTGAGCCCCAACTTAGGGTCTTCTCAGACGCTTCAGGTCTAGGTTGGGGAGCTCTCCTGGGAAGCAAAGAGATCTCAGGAACGTGGTCCCAGGAACAGAGATCTTGGCATATACCGACTCCTTCAATTCTCTGCTTTGGAGGTACACAGTAGGACGGTGGCAGTGCATTCGGACAACAAGACTGCAGTGTCCTACATCAAGAAACAGGGAGGGACACACTCTTTCTCCCTGTACGAGACAGCAAGGGACCTACCCCTCTGGTTGGACCAGAATGACGCCAAAGTAGTGACCTGCTTCATACAAGGTAAGCTCAATGTTCTAGTGGACGAATTAAGTCGTGAAACAAGTTCTCCCAATGGAGTGGATGTTAGATCTAATAGTTTGTCTGGACCTGTGGAAACTGTAGGGGAAACCTATGTTAGATCTGTTTGCGTCCTCCAGAAACCATCGGCTGGATCTGTGGAAGCCCTTGGGGAAACCAATGATACATTTGTTCGTGTCCTCCAGAAATTACCAACTTCCTTTCTTCTGCTCGCCAGTTTCAGATCCCTTGGCATGGGTGACCGATGCATTGTTGCATGATTGGTCCAACAAAGACCTGTATGCCTTTCCCCCATTCCGTTTAGTGAGGCAAGTCATCAACAAATTCCGGTCTCATCAAAGCCTATCCATGATCTTGATAGCTCCCTTCTAGCCAACAAGTGAGTGGTTCCCGGACCTACTAGAACTTCTTGCAGACTTCCCGAGAATGCTGCCACAGAAGCAACAACTTCTCAGGCAACCTCACTTCTGTCGGTTCCACCAAAAACTTGTCTTCTCTGGCCTCAACAGGGTTCAAGCTGTTAGGCAACTGCTCCGAAAGGACTTTGCAGAAGTGGTTGCAGACGCAATTGAGAAGTGTAGAAGACAGTCTTCAGATAATGTCTACCAGGCAAAATGGTCCATCTTCAGGTCCTGGTGCAGACAAAATAACGTGTCCTCTTCTAAGACCTCTGTAGCAGAAATAGCGGACTTTCTCCTGTTCCTGCGCTCCGCTAAACGACACTCTACCTCTACCATTAAAGGATACAGAGCTAAGCTTAGCTCAGTTTGCCGCCATAAAGGAATGAACTTATCGTTGAACCAGGATTTGTCCGACCTGATTAAGTCCTTTAACACCGCAAAGTCTAAAGAAAAAACCTTTGCTGTCCTGGAACTTAGACATGGTCCTTAAGTGGCTTTCCAGTCACGTTTTGAGCCCGTGCAATCTATCTCTTTAAGGGAAGACTTTTTCTGGTTGCCTTGGCCACTGCTAAGAGGTCCAGTGAAATCCATGCTTTAGACAGAAACATGGGATTTTCTCAGGGGAGGGCAGTTTGTTCCTTTTCCCTAGACTTTCTGGCTAAGAACAAATCGCCATCGAATCCATGGCCTCATTCTTTTATGATCAAGAACTTGTCCGAGATAGTGGGTCCGTCTGCAGAAGAAAGAACTCTCTGTCCAGTAAGGGCCCTTAAGTTATATCTTCACAGAACAAAGGACATTTGTGGTACTTCAAGAAACCTTTGGTGTTTTGTGAAATATCCCTCTAGACCCCTGCCTAAGAATGCCCTGGCATTTTTCTGAGGAATCTGATTTCCGAAGCACGTTCCATGGTGAACGAAGACTCACTCTCATCTTTAAAGATAAAACCCACGAGATAAGAGCAGTCGCTAAGTCTTTGGCATTTAAAGCGCAATTATCCCTTAAGCCAATTGTACAAGCTACGTTTTGGAAGTGCAAGTCAGTGTTTGCTTCACATTATTTAAGGGATATCGAGACGATTTACGATTAATGCAGTACCTTGGGTCCGTTTTACGTGGCTGGAGTAGTATTAGGGAAGGAAACCTAGAAAGCAATGTCCTTTCTTCAGTCTCTTCGCCTTGCCTAGGGTGTTGAGTCTTCGGGAGACTGGGAGTACTATGTACTTGGATTACCCTCCATTCTTTTGGTTTTATGGTTGGGTATTGGTTTTTTAATTTGATTTTTGGTGGTTATGTGACTATTTACTCTCGTTATTTCGTGTGGTACTGCGCACTGGGCAGGGGCATCTTGTTGTACTTTGCTAGCATTGGAATTTAGTCCATGGCTACAAAGCACCCACTGTAGTAGTAGGCCCTCAAGGCTCTACCGCCTCGCCTCTACTGGATAAGTTGAGCGCCAACCAGAGGCAGTATTTTACTGTAGGAGCTCTCTTATCAGGAAAGGTTCAACAACTTTGATTCAATGTTAGCAAATTTCTATTCTCAAACTCATTACTATTGATAAGGTTCTGGGGTAGATATGTCCAGCATTCCCACCTCCATTCAGTGTGGGAATCAGCCATGTAATTACTGGGTAAGTTACATATGTAAAAAAGATTTTTATAATAAAATAAAGTTTTGTATATACTTACCCAGCAATTACCTAATCGGAGCCCACCCGGACATAAGGGCATAAACAAATTGAAGCTGTTTGCTGTGTTGTACCTTCTCTTACACCCAAAAGTGGGCGGGCCATGTCGCCATAACCATAACAAACTTGCGGACCCGCAATTTCAAAATTTTGAGCTGCCGGATAAAAGAAACTAATAGCTATGTAAGTATATATAGAACTTTATTTTATTATAAAAATGTCATTTTTATAATAAAATAAAGTTCTATATATACTTACCCAGTAATTACATGACACTTTTGCTAGGTTGTTCCTCTCTTTCGCCCTGAAAGTGGGCGGGGCACATCACCTACCCCTAAACATAATGAGCGTGACCCGCGAATTTCAAAATTTTAAGCTGCTGATAAGTGAAACTAATAGCTATGTAATTACTGGGTATATATAAAACTTTATTTTATTGTAAAAATGTAATTATAAACGTTTGAAGGCAGCAGGAACATTAGCAAGGGAATCTGCAGTCCTAAAACACATACTCGTAACATTGCCATAACCTGGGACATGAGACCTGCAAGGTGGAAGCATCAAGGATAAGGAAGCCTCATCCTGAGGTCTTGGACCTCTGATGCTTCTAATGCAGTTTCTGAGCAGAGAAACCTCTAAGCCACTGACCAGGTCACCCCCACTTGAAAGTTTTCCAAGAACAGTTTTGATCCCTAGATGAATGGCATATGAAGTGATAACCCTTATTTAAGGGTGACATAAAGAAACTACAGACTTTATTTAATCTTGCCCCATATAATGTATGCTGTAGCAGGATGAGCATTGAAAATTCCTCGGGAAAACAAGTTCGAGTTACGGGGGCTGGAGAGATTAAAAGACAACAAACTAAAAAGAAAGTAATTATTACAGATTAAATCCTATAAATAAAAGCTGAGAACTGAAGTTAACCATTGCTGTGAACTAGGAAGAATAATTACATATAATAGATCACTTAAGCCTACACTGAATGTGGTAAATACCACACACTAAGGAAATCAGTAACTCAGCAGCCACCCTGCTGAGCAGTGACAAGAGGTTGCATATCATAGAAAATATTAGTTGCTAAAATTCAAGTGTCACTGGAGAAAACTCATAATTTATAAAACCAGTGAAACCCTAGCAAAATTAGTTTACAAGAAATCCTGTGAATCCTAAAATAATCAACTTCCTTACTTAGAAATTGTCCAGCCAAAGCACTCTCTATAATGAAATGGCAGTGAAAAGCCACCAGCCTAGAAGGTAAAACCCTAAAAATAGATTGTAGTACTGGTATTCAAATAACACCAGGGACAACATCATAACACAATAAACTAAAAACAGAAATGAATGAATGAATGGTCTAATCACAGGAGAGTGGGCAGCAGATAGCCAGTCAAGCAGACACTCAAATGAAAATGAAGTGGAATACCTTTTGCTACCAAGAACTTGGGCTGGACATGTGCAGTGAGGTCTTCCATTTCAAGCTCTATATCAGTTTGAATTTTTTGAAAATATTTGCACAGACTGAGACCTAATGACTAATGGGTTCAAGAATAAAGAAGTATAGTTATGTTTACTGTTGATAAAGTTCCATTTATTAAATTCTATGTAGCCTATACCAGTAGTTGTGCATGAATTGTTTATAAAGGCGAAAGTACCAAATTTTTGAGAACCTTTTAAATCTGAAGTTGATGTTATTTACTGCATTTGATGAGAATATTAATACTGCTTTATTAATACTGTACTTTTTCATGTACACAGTACACATCTTAGTATACTGTATTGCATATTTAAAAGCCCCTTATCGAGGACTTCATATTTACAAGCTTATATGCACAACCAGTTGTACCACTGTATACACTGTATTCATATGGATAATTTAAAATTTTCTTTAATGAAAATTATGTGCAGCATGCTTTAATCATCATTTGCAAGGGCTCAACAGGAACAGCAGTCCAGTACAGAAATGTAAATTGAGACGTAAAGAATTCAGTATGAAAGAGAAGATTACAGAGAAAAACAAATAAGAAAATAAAAAAAAAAATAACAAAGTGAAATAAATAAGACAAATTGAGTGAGATTATTGTCATCCTACTCAACAATTTGAGCAATGTGAGAGTCACCCAGGGTATTTGGCAGTTACGTGTTTTAAGACTACAGATTCTCTTGCTAATGTTATTGCTGCCTTCTATCATTTAAAACAAAACTTGGACAGGATGGTAGACCCAAGTAGCCTACCTACCTCCACACATGCAGTGATTCAAACATTTTGGAAAACGAAAGAGTGGAGGTGAGATACATCTATTCCCAGGACAAAAAACAGTTGTGCTTAATCATATACAGTATGTGGTTGAACAATCTGGATGTACCCATGGGCCAAGTTATATTTATTCAAGGGATTAAGTGTGATTTATAAGGGAGAAAATTTCCATATATCTTACTTCTCTAGATATATACTCCGTGGAAGGTACCTTGTACAGTTTCTCTTAGGTACAGTTGCTCCTCGTTGGACGAGTTGGTAGAGTTCTCGGCTAGCACTCTGCTAGGCCTGAGTTCGAGTCTCCGGCTGGCCAGTGAAGAATTAGAGGAATTTATTTCTGGTGATAGAAATTCATTTCTCGGTATAATGTGGTTCGGATTCCACAATAAGCTGTACGTCCCATTGCTAGGCAACCAGTTGGTTCTTAGCCACGTAAAATAAGTCTAATCCTTCGGGCCAGCCCTAGGAGAGCTGTTAATCAGCTCAGTGGTCTGGTTAAACTAAGCTTAAGTACAGTATATAATATACTTTAGGCAGTACTTAAGTATCTTTGTAGTATTAGTGTAGACCTCATCTTTACAGCATTGTGAGTTCTACCCTGTAAGAACAGATCATCGTGCCAGCATTTCTAGTCTAAAAAAGTTTGACTTGTACTCTGAACTTTTTTAATACACTACAAAGTAGAAACTTGCTTACTGTCAATAGTATTTGTGACAGTTTCAGCACCAGTCCTGGAGAACTGGTCTGATGGTATTCTTTTCAAAGGAGCATTAATCACAGGAAGAAGCAAGCCATTACAGTATCACTATCAACTGTTAAAAAGAACAGTCCAGCATTATGCTGTTTAAAAGGAACAGTTTAGCTTTAGTTACTTGGAAAAATATCTGGAGCAATGTACAAGTATGTGGACTAGATTTTGTTCTTTTCATATGCCATCTTGAATCTAACTCTTTTTGGATTAGTTTCCCTAATTTGAATGATTTTCCTTTAATTTATCATTTACACCTGGTTGTTATATTCCAGAAATAAAAAAAAATACCAAGGGCATTTACAGAGTTTGTTCACACAGGAAGGGTTTTAATGTGAAAATTACATTCTGGTAGGATTTCAAATTTTGCCTACAGTGGTATCCTATAGGTAAAGGTGTGGCACAATTTTAATTGAGCTTATTTGAGCTGTGCAAGAATCGGTAGGGTTTTTCCATTCTCACTGACATTCACTTATCCTTAAGTGAATTTTTTGTATGTTCTTAATCCCAAATCCTTAAATGAATTTTTGTGTGTTCTGAATCCCAAGCCATTTGACAGTGACAAGTTATAATGACCAGTTTTCCATAGTGGGAATTGACTTGAAGACCCTTCCCAACAGGGAAATGCTCATCCCCATCATTTTCATTTGGACATTAACCTTCAACCTACTCTTTTTGGCTATCCAGCTTACACCAGGCACATTTTATTGCTTTGCCTTCTGTAGAAACTGTCAATCTTTTTCAAAACATCACCAAGATACAGTATATTTATAGTTTGAAATTACCAACTCTGCTTCAATTCTTTTTGAAAAATTTTTCCTCTTGGTAATTATGTGTTTTATATTGGCTACATGTCTAGTGACATATTCTTTATAGGTGCTTTTTATCTCTTCTTGATGATAGGATCATGAGAAATTCTCAGGCCTCATCAGGAATTGAGGGGTTTTGAGTTTTAGCCACAAATTCTATTACTAGGAGAGATAGACCCCACCCTTCCAAGTGCTGAGCAAGATAAGACAAATTATGCAGTTCCCCCACTCTCTTTGCCAAGGCCAAGGCCAAAAGAAATACTGTCTCCAACCAAAGATCATGACAAGGGCTTAGACAGGGCAGCTGTAGGGGTACGAAGAACCAAGAAATATGCCACTCCAGCGGGTGGAACTTCTGGGGTGAGCGTGATTGCTTGAAGTTTCTCTTGAGCATGGACTATTCCACTGATGACACCTGCAGATGTGAAGTTGACACAGGAGGGTGGGCCACTGGGGCAACTCCCTTGGTGCCTAGTGAAGACACCAATCATTTGAAGATTGAACATAGGAAAAGTGTACACAGCCAGTGCCTGAAGGATGTTGGAATGCATCTTCCATTGCTACCCAATAGTCTGGGATGGGGGAGCAAAAAACAGGGAGTTTCCTGTTCAGTCTGGTTGCAAAAAGATTGATCATGGGGGAGCCCCAAAGATTGAATAACCTCTTGACTAGTGGGTAATGTACGGACCACTGTGTCCCCCCCTACTTGACCCTGATAGCTGCACTGGTAGTCCAGAGTGTTCCTCTTGCTCAGAATGTATACCTGGCTCTCAAGTCAACAGCCTGGAGAGCTCCCGCTCGAGCATTTGTAAGGCTAGTTGGCATAAGGTTCAGGACACCATTGCCCCTTGCGTGTAGATGTTCACCATTACAGTGGTGATTTCTGTTATGACTGCCACCGAGTGTCCTTGTGGGTTGTTCTGAAAAGCTTGCACTGCCAACTATGCTTCTTGCATTTCCAAGATGTTATATAGATGCAGGGTGTTCCGAGTCCTCACCCCTAAAACAAACTCTCCTGTAAGGTGTGCACCCCAACCTCTCTTCAGTGTGTCGGAGAAAAGAAGCATCTCCGGAGGGGGAGAGCTCAGAGGTAGTCCCTTGAAGGAGGTTGGTGTCATTCAGCCACTAAACCAGAGGCTCCCTCACATCCCCACTTAGAGGAATGAGGTGGGAAGGCAAATTCAGAAGTGATTCTGACCATGAGGGAGAAGCTTTTCCAGAGATAAAAAATGACCCAGAACTACCTGCCACTGTTAACTGGAGCTGCACCACGACCTCCCTGAAGTTGTCCATACAGGAGATGGCTAGAAAGGCTTTCACCATTACAGTGTCCAGAGGCATGCCCAGTACTTGATCTGCTGCTCAGGGATCAGATTGAACTTGCTAGTTGATCACTATCCCTAGATTGTAACAAATAGCTGGGACATGATGTTTGTTTAGTAAAAGACTTTCCCTGGAGGAGTCCAGATCAGCTGGTTGTCCATGTACTATAGAAGGCAAATGCCTTTCAAGTGAACCCAAGCTGAGACCAGGTTGAACACCTGAGCCATTGCAAGATTGAAGCACAGGATCTGAACAGGAACACCGTCCCATTCCAGATGAAATTGAGGACTTTCATGTAATCCTGATGGATGAGAATCTTCAAGTATCATGAAGGTCTGAAGAGATCATGAAGTTGACCTCTGATGGAATCGAACACAGTGGAGCGTGATGAATGTACTCTTTCAGTGTCGAGAGGTCAATGCTGGTCCCCAGCCTCCCGAGGCCTACTCTACCAAAAAGAGACATGTATAATCTTGAAGACTAGCAATCTGTGATCTGGGTGGCACCTTTCTGCATTATCATTTTTACCTTCTCCTGCAGGACTCAAGGTATCAATGAACTGGAGTAGGTTGGGAATAGAATCAATGTCATTGACAGGGGAAGGCGAAGGTCTTTGAATAGGAGCCTGTATCCATCCCACAAGAGTGACTCTACCCCAAGCTCCAATCCATGTTGCTGCCACACTACCCAGTGGTGTGACAGGCAACCCCCCTGTGTGGCAATGGAGGAAGGGTATTACCACTCTCGTGGCCCTCCTCCCTCCACCACCCCTCTTGGATAGATCAGGGATTCAATAGGGCTGTAAAGGTTATCCACCTTAGACAATGAAGGGGGCTGCTGGTCCTACCTGGGGTGGTAGGCTGGGGCTTCCATGTGCCTAGGGTGAAGAGTTTTGTTGCATTCTAAGGGTTAGCAGAAGGTGTCTTGCTTCCCTGAGACAGCCTGAACATTGCTGCATGGGATTAGAGGAAACCTCAGTAGTGAGTCTATCACCAAGCTGATCCACAGAAAGAGGCTGCTTTCATGTGTTACCAGGCAGGAAAGTAAGGGTATAACAGCCTCTTTACATCAAAGAACCAGACCAGGTTTGTCCACTGGTTGGTCACTTGATGCGCGAGGTAGGTGAGGGTCCTAATATCCAGTACCATTGACCCTCTAACTTTAGATCAAACTTTTGAGGAAATCTCCTTCATGACAGTGGTGATGTGGGCACACATCCAGAGGTTTAACCAAAATACTGTGTGAATGAAAGCCATAGTGACAGAATGCAGATTATTGGCTTCTACAGCGTTGAAAGCAAAACCCTAATAGATTCTCTTGAAAGAAAGGCTATTCTTCAGGCAGCAAACCAAGGTATCCAACTGGAGAGGGAGATCTGCATCTTCCAGCATGTAAAACTTCCTCTGACATGTCAGTGGGTGGGGGAGTTTACATGGTCTGCTAGCAGCTAAGGAACTCTCTTACCCACCAAAAACACCACAAGACAGTTTACACCAAGGTCAACCTTACTAAAGTTCTCACATCCAAAATTGAACCCAAAAACTGCTCCAAGGATGAGTTCATATGCAGTTATCATGGATGTCACCTCCCCTAGATTGTGCTCATGGATGAGCAAAATAACCTCTTGAAACTGCTGTTCTAACTGATTCTGAAGGGGCTCCGGAAAAGGTCCCTCAGCACTTAAAGGATCCACAGAGGCTCAAGCAACAGCCCTTTCTGAAGGGGCAGTCATGCCAGGTTTTTGCCCCACACTCTCTCCTGTTCCTGGCCTACGCTAGATGAAGCCTTCATTGGAGAAGGCTGACGAGAATCAGTGGTGCTGATCCGACCAAAACTTGTATTTTGACTCCCAAAAAATGCTATGGTTTAGGGAAGACTGGAGAGTGCGAGTGTGCTAAACAAGGTGGTAACAAGGGGTCTTTCCTACAAATACCTGAAGTTGAATAATACGGCTAACTCCTGCTGTTCTGATGTGGACAGTAAGGAGACAAAGGAGGGGTGGAGAGCAAGTAGGCTATGTAGGCCTACTCCACAGCAGCTCCAGAGAGTTTCGCTGGAGCAGGACTACCCCAGGATGGGAGGGGGAGGGGCCTGCACAGCACCTTCCCAGTGCCTGTCCTAAGGTTCACAGAGGGGAAGGTGAAGGAGCAGATTTCCTGTCCAGGTGGGGAGGTGTCAACACAATACCCCAGCACTAGGAGTGCCAGTCACCCCAGGTGACTTGGCATCTTTGCTCTGCTGACGAGAGTAGCAGCAATATGAAGAAGTCCACCTTGACCTCTTCCTATCTTAAGGCAAGGGAGAAGGGTCTGAGGAAGACGACGAAGAGGAAGTAAGTTTGTTCTTCACTGACATATCCACATCCATGTACGACTTTGGCACTAGAACTTGAGTTGAGGAAGAGGGAATTAAGTCCCAATGTCCACTTGCTCAGTTGCAGGGATACTTCAATTGCCCGGGGGATGACCTGTAGTGATCACTGTGCTCTCTCACTAAGGAATCAAATAAAGCAACAAGTGAAGGACTATTTAAGTTAGGCCACATTTTACAGATATTCAAAAGATGATAGATCCTTGGCTTCCTCATTGTTAGATGAGGGATCAGCAGGTTTGAAAATTGGCTTCTTACAATTCCCAGAAGAGGAGGAACCAGGAGTGGAGGGAGTGGAATGGTGGCTGGAGGCAAGAAGGTTCTGTAATTGTCACTAGTGGAGACATGCTTGAGGGAAGCAGGTGAACCCTTCCTAGGCTTCCTCTTGCTATACTGTACTCATTATGGTGAAGTCAACGAAACAGTCATCACAAGGAAGGGCATGAGTACACTCCCTTCCTCTACAAGTAGTACAAACTGTTGGTGGGTCTGCCAAATTGGGGAACATGAAATGGTTGCAAGGCTGACCATGACCCTCACAATGGCACTGGTTTTTATTTTCCATAGAGGAGAAAACCAGATCCAGAGGACACAAAATGATTACACATTGCACAGGGCAAGGGAACAAGGAAATCCAGGGCACTCTGCCAAAGACACACTGTGCACAGGGAAGAGCCTGGGTAACCCTCATCCCATCACCACATTTACCAAGACTTTGGCCATTCCCCACTTGTGCTGAAAAATACTTCCTTATATGAAGGGCAAAGGGCTGGTATTCCCACATGAACAAATTAAAAATGCTTTGGAAGAGTTCTACAGTAGTTCCAAGCAAGTACAGTCCATGCTTTCCAGACCTGAAGGATATGTATGCACAGACTTTTCATAAATCTTGCTTCATCTATATAAAGACAGCACTGTATTATCAGGTACTTTAGGACTAGATTGAAAATTCCTAATTCATATATCAGAGGGGGAAGGGGGAGATACATGGCAATATTTCATGGAATGAAGATTAGTGAACATAAACTAAGGTTGCGAAGAAATTTTTAGGGTGGCTGACAGCCAGATTTCTAGGAATTAACACTTCTTCCTTGGGTGAGTCGGTAGAGTTGTGGACTAGCACTCGCTTGGCCCGAGTTCGAGTCTCCGGCCGGCTAGTGAAGAATTAGAGAAATTCATTTCTCGCTGTAATGTGGTTCGGATTCCACAATAAGCTATAGGTCCCGTTGCTAAGTAACCAATTGGTTCTTAGCCACGTAAAATAAGTCTAATCCTTCGGGCCAGCCCTAGGAGAGCTGTTAAGCAGCTCAGTGGTCTGGTAAAACTAAGCTATACTTAACTCGGGGAATTATAAAATTTTAGTTCATTTTCAATGGTTTCATGTCTAAATAAACATATCCTCAAGTGAAAATGCATAAAAAAAAATTTTTTATGCTGGTTTGTTGACAATTTTGTTCATTGCTTGCAACAATGTGAACCACAAATTGAAAAAAAAGTAAAAAATGTGTGTATTAATAAATCAGGATACGATCAAGTTATAACTGCTTTGGACTGTTTTGTGTAAATAAAAATATCTAGAAACATTGCTAAAAAAAAATGCTTAGGATCAAGTATAGAGTTATACAGTTTTATGTATAAATAAACATATTTTTAAACGATATTGCTAACAAAAATGTTTAGATTGGTTCATGGACAATTTTGTTGATTGCTTGTACAGCCCTGTGAATGACAAATTGTAAAAAAGCATGTAGTGAAAAAAAAAAAATTTCAAAAATAATTGTCACCCACTAAAATATCCCCTTCTCTGTACGGGTTGTCAGAGAAAACGGGTTATAGTGATTTAGGGATAACTTGCTTAAGATGTCTACATTTTCTCAGGATTTTTGAAGTCCAAACATTTTTTGTTGTCTCAAAACTTGCTTTTTTCAAAACTAAATGCTTATTTCTCACTGTACCAAATACAATTAAACTTTTACAAGTATATTTTGTCATTGGGAAAATCACTTCTGTGCAATTTTTAATTTTGCATATTTTTGAAAGTGGTCACAATTTTTTCTTTCAACAGCAAAACAAATGAACTTAATAGGTCGAATTTCTAAATTTCCCCAAGAGAATTTTCATTATAGTTGTAGAATAAGTGGTAAATATTTGAAGCACACATATCCCTTCTATCATAAGGTAGAAACTGTCATTTACTGTATAACGGGGCCTTATGGCGTCAGCGCCCCCCCATGAATGATAAAAATATACAGTAACCTCACTTTAAGTTAAGTATGGCAAGCACCTTCCTATCCTGAACCTATACACATGAACTGCGTGAGTAGTTGCTCAGTGCTAACAAACTAAATTTGCTCAATGTTTAAAGGTCACAGTAATAAATAAACACAGAAGCTTTACAATTTATATTAATACTGCTTTCATGTATACAATAGGAACTTACAACATACACTCACTGCATTTGACAACCCCTTATCCTAAACACTAATTATGTACAAGCTTATGTACAGACCATTATACCATATACTTATGGAAACGGTTGAATCTTTGTACACTAATAATGTTGTGTATACGCTTTAATGGATATTGGCATTCTGAATTCAATGTAAATAACTTTTGTTGTAAAGCTAAGAAGCAGTTAAGTGCCAAAAATAGTTTATGTATAAAGGTGGTTCACATACTAACCAACTATAACAAAATTTCTATAAACATAATGAAGCCTGCAATGTCACAGATAAAGTATATATGCATACATACATACATGTATATATTTTTATAAGGCACAACTATTACTGTAATGAAAACTTTTTTAAAAACAATTTGACAACACAGTTTAATGTCCTCTACCTTTGCATGGCAAAGGATTCATTCACTGCCTTGCCAAATTACTATAAACTGCTTTTTTTAAGAATGCAGTTTTTTGTCCAATGTTTGTAATCCTCAAAACTCAGTTAGCACTAGACTAACTAGAGCTCGAGTCTACATCTTTCAAGTCAATGAGTACAGACATAAGAGAGAAGGGAAATAAATAATCATATCACAGTTTTGTGTTCGTTTCTGCAATCCACAATGCAGAAATGAGATACAATCTCCAATTAAACCACATTTCAAAAGCTTGACTAATTTTAACTGACAATGAAGCAAATAGCATTTGTACAAATATTACCAAAGCAGCAACATTTTATCCTTCTACTGATCAACTTCCAACCACAGCCAAATACAAAATACAATATTTCTTTTTTCTCCAGAGACAGATTTAGACTAGATTACTTGTTTATTAATTAATAGCATACACTCTTGACATCCAACAGTAGCAATAATACATTTTGCAGTGCCATGGAAATGAAAAAATGGTAATGAACATATGTACAGTACATGAAAAACAAGCACATATCAAAGGCACTTGTACTACTAAAGCATGAAAGTTATGTATGCATAAAAATAGAATCTGAATGTACATAGCTTACAAAAATACATACTAGCTAGTGTCATGTCTTTACAATATAATAACCAGCATGTTCTGTTCGAGTAAGTAAATCATGTAGATGAAAAACGTTTATTCAAGTTTCAAAATGACAGTAAATGGAAGTAACATAGTTATAGACTGTCTGCCAGTTTGGACGTTCAGAAGTAATCATATCACTAACATCCTGGAAAGGAAAAAAATGCGTTATAAGCTGTCTTCACTAATGCCCCTAACTTTTGCATGTTACCATCAAACTAAATTGTAGTATGGTTACTTTATTTGTATATGTAAAAAGCTGTCCTAAGCTAGTAATTTTTGTACTAAAGTTTTTGTGGTGAATTTTACTGTTTCATGATTACCTGAATTTGTATCTTTAACAATAATAAATGAAACATTCAAATAATACAGCAACTATAAAGAAAAAAAGATTCAAAAGTTTGTGGTTGAGGTATTCTGCCGTTATTTCAATTAGCACCCAGAAATTAAAAGCTTGCATTAACTAGTCAATAGTGAAACAAACTTTTACATAAGGAAATTTCAATTGCTGACTCGTGTAACAATATGGCCTGAACTGCAACAATGAAACCAACACCTAATAAACGAGGCAGGTCTGAATGGTTTTTATTACTGTATTTATAAAAAAAAAAAAAAAGCAACAACAAAATGTTCATGTTTAATTTGATAGTGTTCAACATTCAGGGAATGGGGCCATTACTACTTTCAGGTAGCTTAACCGGAGCACCAAGTTAAAATTCTCGACTCTCATAGAACAGGCTTGAAGGGCTTTTTAAAATTTTTATAGAAAAACTTGCAGTCCTATACAACTTGACAAATTTCATGAGTAAAAAGTAGTCTCTTGACAAAATTTCCTTGCTTCACTACCAGAACTCAATACCAATGTTGGCTGATGATTGGGCTCATGAAAATTAATCACCAGTGAGTCAACTACAATCAACTGCAAAAATATTTTATTTTCACACAACCCCATCACACAAATTCCTGCCTCGCATCCACACATCCAGATTATAAACTAACACAAACAAAAGAGGCAGGTGACATAAACTATAGGTGGTACACACTGTCTTTTAAAAAAAGTTCAGTATGCAAACATTTATAAAATCCATCGGCATGCTTTTTTTAAACATTTATAAAATCCATTAAACATTTATAAAATCCATCGGCATGCTTTCTTAACCATAAAAAATACTATATTCTGGGATTATTTGTAAGCTTTTGGGGAAATTTTTTTTTAGCTAAACTGGTCAAAGCTGGTATATAGAAAGCTGAAATCAAGCAGGATCTTCTTGGTCTGATAGCCTAAAGCACTTCATATACCAACATATCTTTTTGTGAAAATGCCAACAATTAATAACACTGTTCCCTGCATGCACAACTGTCTCACTGCCCAGTAATGTAAATTTGCAAGGAATATCCTCATCTCTGAGATTTAAGTGTACTCCAAGAATCTACTTATTTGATGCAATTTTTAAATAAAAATATTTTCAGTTTAGAAATGCACAAAATGAATGCCATGCCACTATTACTGTCATGGAACTTTCACTATTTATATCCTAACAGATATGAAGACCAAATAATCATTGTGAAACCGATTACTAACACATGCTAAGTCATAAAAAGAGGGCTTCAGAAAATACAAGAATATATAGGCATTCAAAAATCTAAATTTCACTCTCCTCTAAAGAAATCTGGTGTAAACTAGTGTTCTGGACTGCATAAATTTTTGTTTTACAAATTTGTGAGCAATGACTCAAACCAATGTATTTCACCAGCAACCAAGCTTTCATTTCTTGGGAACCACAGTACTCAAACCACAAAAAATGCAAGCAGTAATTACAACACAATGCACACTATACATGCATTACAACTGCTGAAGGCTATCACCATCAAAACAGAATACTGTAGAGAAAATACCATTAATGACATTCTTTCATGAAACTGACAAAAGCAAATTTAGTAACAATTTGGAGTGTGACCATAAAATGCACAAAACACCTAAACTGTGCACAAGGCACACACTATGTAGCAATGATATTTTAACACTAAAAAAACTAATTAAAACAAAAAAATTAATTAAAACAGGGTGCGAGGTTATTCTAATATAATCCTCTGAAGAAAAAACTACTGCATTTACAACCATACAAGCATATCAGTAAAATGAATTCTATGTACATTATTTGAGTAAACTAGTTAGTAATTTTCAGACACCTACCAGTGAATTAGGAATGCCAACAGACTCTGCAGCTGAAATAGCAACTTCAAAGTTCTCTCTCTTGTTTATGGGGGAGAGTGTTTTGTAGCAGATCTTTTCTGGAAGGTACGTGTCAAGGATAGCACAAAGAGCCAAGCCGTCATTCCAACTTGAACTGAAATTGGTTATGTCAACATTCGTATAACCTATTGTTTTGTTCTGGCACCATTTCAGTAAAGCATTTCTTTTTGAGCCGCCACCTTGTGCTAAAGAGGCTAAGGGATCCTTCTTATCCACTACAGCACTTATCTGTTGACAAAGAAAAACCATTAACACCACTTGTATCTTACAGGAACAAGTTTTTATAAAAAGACAATCATTACCCTCTTATAATTAGCTACTGGATAATGAGCCATCATACCTCAACACTTGAATTGCATGATTAGTACTTATCTAATAAGGTAACTAAACAATGATCCTTACTTGGCCATAGCTATTTCTTCTGACAGAGTGGTCCAATTTGTTACTCAAAATAGAAAGCGGTGGTTTTGAGACGCTATTCTCGACTGTTCCGAGGCCCGTAATCTTTCCTGATATTTTATCTGATAACTGTGACATTTTAAGGTTTTCGGAAAGATTGGAATTACCAGAAGTTTTGGAAAAAGCTGATTGGGGAAAGGATGTTTGGGTTAAACCCTCTGTGAATGAGTTGCGCTGAAGAGCTCTTAAAGGTGATGAAGCAGTTGAAGAACCTAGAGTATTTCCTGCATCTTTCAATGGTGAAGATGAATTTCCCCGAATGACACTCTGCAAATGGAATGTTTCATCATGGTTAACCAATTATTAAAATACATAAAGGTTCAGTTTAAACATATAAGAATGCCAATATGATCTCTTATAACATTACCTAAACTTAAAACAGACAAAAAAATTACTAAATATTTTGTGTATGCAATGTTAACTTTGCAATGCCATACACCTCAGTTACTGTATTGTATAAAGTATGTGTACTTTAGTATAAAATTAAAGGTAGGGCATCAATGTAATAAAAAACTTTCCTCCTACAAGTGCTAACCATGCAGGCCTAATGTCAACTTGGCCAAACTACAAATGTTCCATTTAAACAAGGTTTCAATTTGAACTATCCAATATAGGTTTGAGGAGATTGTGCATACAGTAGAACCCCGGTCCTTGACCATATCAGAACTTGACATAATTGGACTACGATGCAAAATGTCATGTAAATTTTGCATCAGAACTAGAACAAAAAAACCAGAATCTGACCCGATAAACCATATGATTTTTGTAAACAAAGTGTTTCATGTTTCAGTCAGTCGGCACTAGTTGGCATTGTTCCCAGGCACCGTTTACTCCCTGCTCAGCTGTGCTTCGAGTATTTTGATCTACTTCCTTAGTTTTTGTGGTTTTTTGTATCGTATTTTGATAAAAACATGGGTCCCATGAAATACAATACGGTATTGTGAGAGTATTATACGTACAGTACAGTATTCCAGTTTACTCTATTTACATCCACTCCTGGCAATGGCTGAAAGGGAAACTGCTGACATAAAGTAAGCAATTTTTCATAAGTTTGTGATAAGACATAATTTGGCTTGTTTTCAATATTTTATTAGTTTACTGTAATAATTATGCTTGTTTTTAAATTTTTTATTATTAGCAACAAATTTTGTGCCTACCCAGTACATTACAGTACCTAGCCTAGCCTACAGCACTTGGTCTCCCATTGGTAATGCCCCTGTACGGCCACATTGGACGTAGGGCACTTTTTTCGATACAGTAAACCCCACGTATTCGCATTTTCACAATTCGTGCATTTCTCTGTGGAACATATATACACATTATGTGTGGAAAATTCGCCTATTTGCGGTATTTTTCACTGAGAAATATTCACTAATTACTGTATTTTCATATTTTCATGACTAAATGCACTTTTTGTGATAAAGCTATTAAAATACTCGGTTACCTAAGTAGTGCTCGTTACTATAATTCAATTTTGCGATTGGGTAAGCAATTAATACCAATACATGACATTTTTATAATAAAATAAAATTTTACATATATTTACCAAGTAATTACATATCTATTAGTTCACTTTACAAGGCAGCTTGAATTCAAAATTTCACGGGTAACACTTTGCATGTCTGTGTAGGTGACCAGTTCCGCCCACTAGCGGGAATATTAGGAATGGCTTTAGCAGGTAACCTCAATCTGTTCACGCCTTATGTCCATCAGAGGGGAGGAGGGTGGGCTCCAATCATGTAATTACTTGGTGAGTATATATATAGAACTTTATTATAAAAATGCCATTTTTATATAAGTAACTTACCAAGTAATTACACAGCTGATTCCCACATTGACAGGAGGTGGGATACATGGACATATTCTACTCCAAAAATATTATGTAATGAAATTGAAAATAGAAAAAACTGCTAACAATGAAAACCTATGCTTGTCATTACCTATCAGCTAAGAGAGCTGCTGGGATACTGTCTCTGGTAGGTGCTCATCTTAACTCCTAGTGGCGTGGTGGTGGTCACCTCCTACTTCCTGGGAACTTTGCTGCAAAGGAAGTACTCCAATGGCTAGTAAAGCATGACAGGTGCTCGCCCGTGACCCAGGCGTAGCACCAAAATAAAAACCAGACAACATTGTCACCTACACTGAGATAAAACCACAACCCATCCACTGAGAGCGGTGGGTGCTTCAGGTACAATGTAAACCCTTGGCTCCACAAAAAGCTCGACACCTTATTACATGGTGAAGAGACAGTAGAAAAAAACAATCCTATGCGTCCTTCCATGATACCATGCGTCACTAGAAATGGTCTCAAGGCACTGAAAGATTCAATGCTGTTTAACTTCCATTAAAAATAGTGAGAAAAGAAGAATGATTACATTCCCAGTAGTCCGAAGGCAGAATGGACATACAAGGCATAAAATGTATGCAAGCTAAAGAAGTAGAGGGTACCAGGACGTCTTTAGCTTTACTTAAATGAAGGCAAACTGCTCTCTTAATTCTGAGTGTGTCCCAAGTTAGAAGACCATGAGGGCAATACGTTCTAGTCAGTGAATGAAACGGATCTTGCCATATCACCATATGTAGAGGATGGTCCTCTGAAAAACTCCAAAAGGACAGAGACCTCCCTATTCTTCCACAGAGCTGGAGAGGGCTTGAGCGCTGGGAGAATGATCTAGTGTCAGGCTGTAGCTGGTTACCGTGGGAGCTAGCGGGTGCCCGGAGAAAGAACTGGCTCCAGGCGAGCCAGAAGCTCGTGGGTTTGGAGGCTTCATAGCTGGTGCCAGACAGCAGCTGATGCAAGACTATAGCTGTCGCCCAGTTTGTGAGCTAGACGATTGGGATCACTTGAAAAGAAAATGCGACGAGGAGGACAGCTATATTTCCAGTGGAATGGAAGTAGAGACATGGAGGACGAATATAATTCCAGTAAGAGTAAGTAGAATAGAAGTAAAGGACAAATGAGCCTGAGGCTGCTCTGATGTCCTTGACTTTCATTTAAAGGGCAAAATGTTTCCTTAAGCATTCAAAAATAAGCCCTTTCAGGATGTGGTCTTAATCCGATTCCGTTCATGTGAAAACCCGAAAGCTGTAGCTGGACAGAAGGTTCTCTCTTCTTCAGTCAATGATGGTCACTGACTTCCTAAAGGAGAAGGGATGGATCTAGAGCTTGAATAGATCCTCGTTATGGCTAAAAATCCCAGGGTAAATGAGGAAAAAAGCATCTCCCTGTGAAAATACCTCCTCTAAACGATTACTTGGATCTCACCAGTGCGTCCTAGTCGAAGCCAGAGGTCACTCGGAAGGTATCTTCCGAGTAAGGTTGCCGAGAAGAGGAACGCAGGGATCAAACAAGGGACTCAATAGTCATTCAGAATACATCCAGGTTCCAGAAGACTGGATTCCTTCATCGCTTGGACGCATCAAAGACCAGATAAGGTTGTCAAAAGCTGGGCCTGTGTTTAAACACTTAAAAGTAAAGCTAGATCAATACCCTTTACTGATCGAGTACGCAACATGTAGATCTCTGCAGGTACAGAAGGGGTATCCAAAAATGGGCCTTAGATGTCTCCAGGAAGAGGGGTAGAGACTGCCCACTTAGACTGGCAGATGGGCTAGAAGAATGACCTCTGCAACTACACTAGTTTAAGCAATAAGACTAGCAGAAAAACCTTGTACTGGTGATTTCTGAATGAGATGGCAAATAGGAGCATAGACAGTCTGCCCATGGACTTCACAGTTCCCGCCAGACCAAGGGATGTAAGGAAGTACCTGCTGTCAGTTCATCTACAAGAACTTTAGACGACTTGAATGAAATTGAATCCGATCTATTAACGGTAGAGGTTCTCTTGCTTGGAGAGAAAACGAGCCTTTCTCCTCTACATATACGCTAGGAATGAAATCTTGCCTAGAGAGAACTACCGCAGTCCGGGTGTAAACTAAGGTCAAGAAGCACTGACGCTCCCAGGGGAAATGCTTACAGCTCTCTAACACAAGTGAGAAGCATCCATCATCCGGGAAGCACAACCTGGAAAGTTTCCAGTTAACCCATGGGTTCCTCGACAAAGGTCCAAGGTGTAATGCAGAAGACTAGGTCCGGGCTTGGAGGAAGAAGGGAGTTCCTTACTTCATCTATGTATGTACAGCCACCTTTTCAGGTCCAACTCATATGAAGATTGTCTAACTTGACTAACCTTGGTGGACGACAAGTCCCCAGAACAGTAGACTCGTCTAATAATGTTCCAAGAAAGAAGAAAAAAGGGGCAATATTTACGGACCGCCTGAAACAAGCAGAGATTCTCTAGGCAGACGGAAAGCCTGATAATTCCGAGAGTTGAGACTGACATCCAAGAAGCTGACTCTTGCAACAGAAACTGTGTTCTGAGGAAGGGGTGATGTAGGTCTGTAGGCAAAAATAACAGGCTTGATTGTGACTGTATTACTCTCACAGTACAAAAGGAGCACCAGAGTTCTCTCTTCTTGAAATTCCAGAGAAAGGAGTGGAAAGCTCTAAAACCCACCTCAACTGTCCTTGTCCGTACCAGACAGGACTAAGAGACAATCCGTGTTCATGCCTCTCAGTAAACACATGGGAGTCCTCTATCTTCTTAGCCTGTGCTCATGCTGCTAGTCAAGAAAAAACCTTTTACTTCAAAATCTCTACAAGATCTCTGACAAGGAGGTTTGTTCCGTCGAAGCACCAGAGGGAGCTAAGTCCAAAGACACTTGTCTTGCTCCCTTTTCAACAAAAGTCAAACTTCCAACTCCCGAGAGACTTCTTGGAGGATGAAGAAAAATGCCAGAATAGGGAGATTCCTTTAACAAGCTCATAAATTCAGGACACAAAAGTCCCTGTCTGCAAAGGACAGGACTCCGAGACACTAACTGTCACTAAAAAGGGAGCAACGTTGGCTCATCTTGAACCCTAAGCAAAGGTGGAACAGACTGAAGAGAGCCAAGTGTTTTAAGAAGGGTTTTAAGCATTCACAGATTTTAGCTATTCGCGGGGTGTGTGTGTGTGTGGTACATCGCTCACGAATACAGGGGTTTGCTACATTTAAAAATAAAGAGAGTGCATCTAATATAGTATAATAATTAACTCTGGACTTATTTAATTATAATTTATGTGTAATGCTTTGTATAAAAAGGCAAGATTAGTGTAATAACTGGTGGTCGAGAATGGATTAACCCATTTTCAGTTATTTCTTAAGGAAAAAATGTATTTGGATTTCGACTGAATTGCATCTCAACGCTTCTTCTGGGATTAGCGTCGAGGTCCGGGATTCTCCTGTACTTATAAAAATTGCTCATACTTACAAAATTAAAACAGGACTTCACATGTAATTATAAGCAGAATGCACTGCTTTAGTTTCTATTCCTTGTAATTTATTGGGTAGCTTAACGTCATAGGTACAAGCACAGATATACTGTAAGGGACTGCTAAAACAAGAAATGGTGAAAGTTAAAATCCTATCTGACAATTAAACTAGGAACCCTAAACACTCGTAACATTTCCTTACCTCTGTATCTGCTCTTTTTAGTAAGGGGGCTGACTTGCTATTCGAAGTGTTGCTTTCACTACTGGTACTGCACAAACTTGATGCTGATGAACTTCTTGAGTTTGCACGAGTCTGTCTTGTTACACATTCTATGGACTCTGAAAAGGAAAAAATTTTTTTTTTAATTTTTCTGTAATGTGACTCAAACAGACCAGTGAGCGAGTCAAATATCTTTTCTTAATGAACCAAAAGGTTCTCCTGCAAAAAACTGTGGATGGTTGTCTGAATTTTCATGTCCATAAGGTCTTGAGATGTGTTGCAGTTTATTAATTTTTTTAAACACTGAGGAGATGAACCTTGTCATGGCTCCACCATCCAAGAAAAAGAAAAATTACTGATAGAAATATATAACAGATAGGTTCACCCTAGCATGGTGAGGCTGATTAGTGTTTAGATACTCCTTTATTTCAGTATACTGTACTGTACTTTATTCTAGTACAATCAGTAGTACTACATGAGTCAGTAAGACAATGAAACTATCTAAAATATTTTATCTGAGAATAAAGCCTTGAGGAGGACATGGTGAGTCTAAGAGCAGATGGTCAAAAAAGTGATACAGAATGATAAGGGACGAGTTCCTCGATAGCGAGTGAGAGAAACCAACAAATACAAATATTATAAATAAAAATTTTGCAGACAAAACCCAACTGATCTTTTGAACTATACAAACAGGATCTATGCCTAGCAAACACAATCAAGACTGCCAGCAATGGGGTACTTGGTACAAAAAAAGTTCCTGGGATATTTTTAAAAAGTTCTACCCTGGGAAGAAGGGCCAGACATCTTGACAAGACAACATATTTAGAACAAATCCAGATTGTAATATTGTCAGAACATTTCTCTTGATGCTTCAGAATGAATAGTTTAGCCTGATCACTGAGCTGATTTATTTAACTCTTGCAGGGCTGGCCCTAAGATCTGTCTTTATTAATAATGATAAAATTCAGATTCTATTTTTTAAAATGCAACTCAAAAATTTTAAGATTTGATTAACTCAAAATGGAAGAAAGTTGATAAAATTTCTTATATTTTTCAAAACTTGCCATTCAATGTCCATTATATTGTAGACATTCACACAAAAAATCTTGAACTCGTACTGTTACTCTACAGACAGCCTGTACATATATGGGGGACTGGATCAAATATCCATGGGTCTATTGAGAGTGACTAATCTGAGAAGTCAAAACTACTTGTGTCTACCCTTTTGATATAATGAAATTCCATATTCCAACATAGGTCTGATTTGTTTTAATTTGTTACTATCATGTTCACTGTTCCATATATTATGCCGTTTATAATGGGTTTGAGAGGTGTTATATAATCACTATAGGAATACAGCATATACAATAGCTGTGATCTTGTCATAGTAGTTGCAGCGTTGGCCACTTTATCAGCTTCATTTCCTTTAATGCCTACAAATGCAAAGGCAGGAATCCAATACTGTACATGTATATTGTTTAAGGTATTTTTCTATTATAATTTTGAAGGGTTTCCTATAGCTGTTTCAAGTTGCTAAAAAAAAACTATATATTTCTGTGATGATGCATCTTCAGTCATTTTAATGGCATATCTTATGACACATAATTCTGCTGTAAAAATAGAAGCATTTGCCTAATGATACAGTCTGCAAATACCACACCTGATAAAAAATTTTGACCCATCAGTGTATATTCTACTGCATGTTGTTTATGATTTTCTATGTATAGGCATAGTTTTCAGAGAAATATTTCATGTGTGCATAAGCCTGTATCCTCTGCATAGTCCAAGAAGAAAGTAGTTCTATTATGGGGGTAAATTTTATGTTGATATTAGTGACTGAAACAAGTTTATTTACTTTAAGGTGGAAAGGTGGTGAGCGTTTGTTGATCATTCATCAAAAAAATATTTTTTTTTTTGGTCAGTGAATCATCTGGTTCTAATTTTTCACTGCTTATTCCAAGTTCCTTATTATGAATAAGACCTAAGCTTTTCAAACCTGTATCCAAGGCTGAACTGTAAATTTGACATCCATACTCTAGAATAGACATCAGTTGCTTTGTACAGCCATGTCAAGGTTAATCTGTGTGAGATGCAGGTAATTTGTTAAATTTAAAGCATTTTACATTTGGCTTTTATCTACGCTATATAGGGGCCTTTCAACTTTGTTGTCTGACTTTAGAACACAACAGCCATTTACAAATACAAGAAAGACAAAGTGAATATCCGAGAACAGAATAATTAGAGAGCCAGCCTTCGAGTCTGTTCATTCAAATAATGAAAACCAGCATCCCTGATAATGATGATAGTTTAAATGAAAACACTGAAAAGTCTACAAATTCTAGAGAAAACTTCCTCTAGAAACTGATTAATTATTTGAAATTATTTGTTTGTTTTTAACATAACAGGACCAAAATGTGTGAAGAGTCTTAGGATGAGATAAAATGGCACAGCTTTCAACAATTCAGATTTACAAAGGCAAGGAAAAACAATCCTTTTTCTTTGGGAGTTTGTGGATCCAAAAGTGTGAAGTAAATAAATGGGAGACTGTTTCCACAGTGTCCGCAGGCTGTACTGCTCTCTGCCAAATAATTTAGTTATCTTGGTTGTTGCCCACCTTGCTGGACAACTTATTTACCTTTACCTGCCTCCATTTTTCACCTATAAATCAAGAAAAATTAAAAAAATAAAGCCCTACTTGTGCTTGAAAATTACTGTGGGCTTATTATACCAATTAAAGTCGAATATAAAATAAAAATAACAATAGTAATAGTATCTATCCAATCCTGTGAAGTAGAAAAAATAATTCTTAATGAAAGTTTAACTGTACTTGCTTAGCATTCAATAAAAAAAAAATATATAATAATGTCAACATTCCTTCAATTCAAAATCAACCTTAATTCAATTGGTTTTCTTTGAAATAGCTACAATTCTATAGTACTGCATTCTATAACAACTATAAGGGACTAAGACTAAAATAAAGTACATTATGGAGACACCAAATTTACCCTTAGTAACTTTCTCAGTTGTGAGGATGGTACAAAAGCAATACTGACAATTTTATAAGTACTATGTTAACAATTTTTGATAAAATTCTACCAAATTTTAAGGGATGACAAAAAATCTTGCGTTAACATGTCATCTTAAGCTACTGATTTCAAAGCCTAAATTTTAATTTTTAAAACTTGCACTTGTCACTCATAGCTGTAAGATACAGGAAAAATGCAGAAGCTTCCATGAAATCTCACCAATAAGGGACTTTACTCTTGAATCTCCTCGTGTAACTGGTCTTGGGTTGCGGCGATCAGCAAGGATAGAAGGTTCACCATTAGGTAGGGATGTGGGCACTGAGCGTATAGTTCGGCGTTCGCTGGAGCTGCTACCATTGCTCAGGCTGCTGTTACTGCTATTAGTCACTGGACTGCATACTTTCACAGCTGTGTACAAATACCAGTAAATTGCTTTACAGTATGTCTGAAATATGGAATGGTTTACTCCGGCAGACCAGTGAACTATAACAATCACACTAAAGCCCAATTCACTGAGAAAGTAAGCTTAACATTCTATTGAGGCAATAGCCAAGCAATGCAGTTTGTAGCCATGACAATTCTGCAAAAACTTCAATGAAACTGCTTCAAGGGATATAAGGCTTGGGAATTTCTGGCTTACAATCCCACTCACCTTTAGCCTTCTCAAGATCTTGCCCTAGTTGTTTAAGTCGCTCTCGTAACATGGTGTTTTCCTGAGTAAGTCGTTCGAGATCATGCTGAGCTTCAGTTTTGAAATCATTTGCTACTCTAACAGTCATAAGCAAGTCACTTTGGAACTGCTCCCATTCTTCAACCTGAAAATTAATAGGGATTATCATCCTAACTATATTAGTGAATAAACTTCATTATCTTTTTTCATGTGTATTATTCAGAAGGGATAGTTCACGAATACTGGACAGCACAAATTAACGTAACCGTTTCAAGCTTGAGTGCCATAAAATAAATTTAGCAGTGAATAATGCTGAATTTACTCACCTGTTTATTAAATTGTGACCTCTCTTCACTGAAAGCACGATCTTTCTCACCAAGTTTATCCAATGTCTCGTTAAGTTTCTTTTGGGCTTCAGACAAATTGGCTTTGAGATCCCTCTTGTCTTCTAAATGATGCTGACAGGCAAGTTTCAGATCTTCAACAGTATTTCTCAACATATCCATCTCCTCCTCAAGATGGTGCCTTTCTTTTTCCAGTTGAGATGTCTTCCAGTCAGCATCTTCCCGCTGACTTTTTGCATTGTTGCGGGATACCTATAAACAATTTCATGCCATATTAATTAGGATGGGTGGATGTATGGTGTGTAAGACCAAAGCCCAGGCACTGGGGCCAACTACTGTCCTGATAAGGTGAAAATCAATTTTCATGTTCAGTAAATGGCAAGCAGCCAAAGACATGTTTTACATACATACAAGCATTCCTATTTTGTTATAAGGATAAACTACCTGTGAAATAAAGGCAGTTCTCACAAGTTTAGCATCAAGATATTCAATGCAAGCACACAATGCTGAGGATTTCACAACAGAGAAGCATTCTTAAAAATCCACAGTGGTTTAATGAACCTTCATTTCCAAATACCATTCTAATGTAGCTTTCACAAGGCCAAAGAACTCGAAATAAAAAACCGTAATCCTATATTGCTTACATTAGCATAGTTAGCAATTTACATTTAAACATCTCACAGAAGTTTTATGTAATCTTATGGTATTTTTGCAATCTACAAAATATATTTTTCAAAAACAACTCATAATTGCCTGTCCTTAAAAATGAAGACTACTATATTATACATAAATAGATTGATTTATTATCAATATAATTACTAATTTATATATATTTGCTATTTCACTAATCTGGTACTGGAAAATGTATGATAATTCTCAGTTGTATAAGACATCAGACATCTTAATTTTTACTGTTGTAAAACACATTTTTAATAAAAAATTTAGTTACATCAAAAATGTATTGCATATCCTATGCAACCCAATTTGTTAAACTTCAAATAAATCTGCTATTGAACCCTGTAATTTCCATTATTTCCAGACTCTGGAATATAAAGTTTGGAGCCTATTTTTTCAGAATAATACCATTACAAATTGTTTAAACAGTCACACCTCAGCAAATAAATTCCTAGCACAATGAGCTCACCTTTCTAAATCTGAGTTTACAAGTGTCTTTATGGATGTTTTAGCATTCCTTGGATATTACAATGTGCTATTACCAGAATTTCTGTAATGGTGTTATAATACCATGCCTGAGTAAACAGTTAAGTAAAACTGTTAGCCCTAGCCTACATACTAAATTCTGTTTAGTTACTGAACTATCACATGATATTACCAGTCTATAAAGAACATCAGCTGTGAGCAAAAACTAACGGAACTTTTGCAAGACACTTGGCTCCTTTATTTTGATAGTCAACTTGATGAAAGGATCTAGAAGCTTAATTAAAATTAAAATTTTGGGATCAACTTATAAGGTGGTATATATGGTTTCTGTACTCTATTCATATGCTATACTTCTATATAGGTAGCAACATATATTCTCAGAAATACCCGTAAGCAAACTTAAGTTATTTGTCCTCTGAACAAATATTGCACGACAACTGGATTACAGACAGCTTCAACACCAACGTAACACACAACTTTCAATGTCAAAGATTAATGATACAATAAAAGAAATTATGCTGCTTACCATTAATTCATCCTGTAATGAAGATATCTGGTCCTTTAACCTCTCGTTCTCACAGGCAATAGTGGTTATTTTCTGTTGTAATACAGAGTTTTCTTTCTCTAAAGTGTCTTTCTCCTGTTTAACTCTTTCAAGGACATCAGCTAATTCACTCTTCTCACCAGAAATTACAGCGGCTTCCAGTTCAGTTATCTGTAAAGTGACCACCAGTATTAACATGATACAAAGTCCGCTAATCCTCGTGACGCCTTCCTTAATGGCACTAATTGGCAGTTTTTATGAGATACTCAGACTGAGAATATAGTGTGAGAATATTAACATATATCTGAGTAGCTAATAAATACTTATGTCATTAAAAACTGAAGTATATTGAAGAGTAACTAGCACAAATATTTCACCTGAGTGCCATGGGCAAAACATTGTACACTATCAAAAGTTATTTGCCAAGTCCCTTCAGCCCCCAGCTCCCTATTACTTTTCACTAATTCTTTTCTTGTCTTGTCTTTTCTCACCTAGCTGTGAAACTTTGAACCTAGTTCAGCCCTCATTTTCATCATGCAATCAAGAACAATCTTCAAGTCAGCCCAATGGAAAAAAAAAAAAAAAAAAAAAAAAAAAAAACAACCTCAATTAGTATTGATAAACAACTTGAAGCTGATACAACATGATTATTTAGGAAGCAATGCTATTTCCTATCAATGGACAGATAATTTTCCTATAAAAGATAAAATATTCTGAAGGCAAAAAATTGTTCACACATGAACAGACCTCTCATTTTAAAGTACATACTTACAGACTGTACCACTTTAAGGGTGCCTTGTGTGACTCACTGTAGAGAGTACCGAAAGTCCTTAGGAGAGTCCATTTGGCTCCAACTGCATTACTTTCTGCCTTCTACTTTCATTTCTTTCCTTTGGTCTGTTCCACCCTAGTTGTCCAACAATAACTTTACAATTCCAGATTTTATCCCGTGAGTCTACAAATGACACTCAAGGTCTCGTTTAACTAGTTACATCAACTTCTGCGGTTACTGCACAAGTTTTACTTTTATATGAAATGGTTTATGGCTTATTCTTGATTCAGCGGCCCACACGAAAATTGTTGCAATTACATTTTCTCTGACGCCAAACACTGTAATTAAATAAGAAAAGAAAATCATCTCACCTTTTCTTTAGCACTGTCTAAGGCAGTTTGCAATCTGGCAATCTCAATTTCTGTAGCTTTATTTGATTCTAGAGCTTCCGCTAGCTGGTTTTCAGCAGCCTTTTTCTCATTGTTAGCTGCTTCCACCATGGACTCCAACATTTTCATTCTGTACAAGAAAACAATAACAATTTAACTAGTTATTCATATAAAGTCTGTCATGATCCCCCCCCAAAAAATTCACTACAGTGTATTAACTCAAGGGTCACTGAAACAAACCTGTCTCTGATGAGCTGAGAATCATGATGGAAACGTTCTTCTGCATCTTTGGTAGTGGCTACTTGTTGCTCTAATTCCTCATGTTTTAACTGCAAGATTTCTCTGTCCTCCTGAGCACTCTGTTAAATAATAAATTTTAAATGCTTGAAAATGTACAGTTATAAACCTGTTGATGAAATTCAACTGACAAAATATCCACAACAAAAGTTGCTGCTTAAGACCTCAGACAATTGAAACTACATTAGTTAATGGAAATCTAACATCAATATAAAACAATTATAAACTGAAAAAACATTTCCTTCAGAAATTTATTTTATTTATTTATTACTTACAATGAGGAGCATACAGAAAAACTTCTGAAACCAAATGACCATCTAATACTTTTGAGGATATTGTTGGTAACAAATAATGTACAATGAATGGATTTTATACTTAGGCTATTTGCATATCAGAAAGCCTAAAGTGTATAAAAACCTAACAATAATGTACCCCATTGTACACCACCATCAAAAATTTTGTACATGTTACATTTAAATATAATCTTCCCAACTCTCTTCAACAATCCATCATAAAGGTGAAACTCACTTTATACCTCAGTTCAACAGTCACTCTACATCTCTCTACCTTTTTTTCACTAAATTTAGTGTTATTCCCCTGTCTATTACATAAAAATAACTCCTTTCAATGTCAAAAGTTCATTTACATTAAAGATAAAACACCTAAATTTTACTGCATCCTTCTCAAATTTACAAGACTTGGTAGGCTTTCCTTGCATTTAATTGCCTTTCCTTCCCATATACTATTATAGTTATTAAAAAAATCTGGTCCATTTACTCTTCAGTTTAATCATAAAAACTTACCATACCAATCTGCTTAAGTGTCATTTCAAGTCACTGAATTTAATTTTTTAATCTATTTTGGTCACTGCACAACAGACACTGACATAGAATTAAATTGTAGACTGGTACAGAATTTAATCAAAACCAAGCCACTGCAGTGTCACAATCCTATCATAGATTAAAAAACTTCAGCATTAGCTTGAAATACATGTTGTTCAGCATGAAGTGTTTGGAATTGATTTAGTTCATCAGTAAGTATACCATAGATCCTTACAGCTAATCCTGCATTTTAGAGGAACAGTACATATCCAATTAAGTTTAATGAATTTTTAATAACCTAAGTCACCAATTTGAAATCAGGTTTGAGAACTTGAGAAAACCAAGCCCAAATGCTATTCATTCAAAAATCAAAAATTGTACAATTACTATGGTCTTTACACTAATGACTTCTGAACTTATAGAATTCTCACTCATTTTGGATATGCTAATCACTGCAAGCCTTATCCCAATTTAGGAGGAAATATAGAAAGCACTTTTCTTTTAACCAAGGCTATTCACAAACTCACTACTCAAAAGAAAAAATTGCCTCACCTTCAGAAGATCCATTAACCTTTGCGTCTTTTCGCATTGCGACAAATCTTGACTGTTTTCAGACTGCTGGATTAACATTTGTTTCAAAGTATCATTGTGACTGCGTGCTTCATTTAATTTTTCTGTCTGCTGGGTTAGACTTTCCAATATGACCTAAAATAAAAGTTCATTTATTACATGATAAAGCAGTGCTGTGCATGAAATGTAACATTATGGCTAGTAACATAAGGAAAAAACTAAGCAAAGTAAGAGCTGGGCTAGTTAAAATGTAAACATGATGGCATAGCATGCATTACTGGTATAGTTGACCATATACAAATCCATGTGAACTTTGTATAGTAACTTGATCAAAAATTAAACTTCAACATATAGGTTTTATATTGTTTATAATGAACTTATTTGTAATTTCAACAATACATCTAATAAAGACCAATCCCATTTGATTAGCAAAATTATACTGGTAACCTACATTGTATAAGCGAGTCACAAATGAAATACCTGTTTCTCCTCTTGCAGAGTCTGAACTTCAAGCTGAAATTCTGAAAGCTGTTCTCGCAAATCATCCAGTTCTTGCAAGGTTGCCTGCAACTCTTCATTTGTACTGTTCAAAGAGAATTGTTTCTTAGTTCTCTACTTTCAAAAACTGAGAGAACAAGTGGTTACAATACCATTCTAGTAGTAATAAGCTTAGGGAATAATATACTATTTTATGTGCAATGAATAGGATGTCTTAATCATGAAGCACTTACCAATAATGAGTCTCCTCCATCTGTTGAATGCGATCTTGTAAACAAGCAACGGATTCAGAGTAACTTGATGTGGATTTGTTATCCCATTCTGCCCGATCTCCACACGAAGATGGACCGTCACCACCATTCTATTGAAAGAGGGGGGGGGGGAGTCAAGACTTATAACTTGGTCCATTAAACTCATAACTGCATTACACTAAGAAAATCAATACCATATATTGAATAAAATGTAAAACAGACAAAAGTCTTAAATGGTTACGGTGGTACAATTGCCATCATCACAAAATCATCCGTGACTATTAAGCTTTCAATGAAAACTGCTCAAGTAAAAACTTCTATACTCAAAAGCACATTACATGCACAGACAAATCAGTTTCATCCAAGCCACAAATCACACAATACTATAAAAGATCATTCACTTTTGAAAATGCAGTCAAGGGAGCTATGTTTGAAATCATGATGTCATGGAAAAACAATTCTTTAAACAAACCCTCATAAAAATATAGTTGCAAACACAATAAAGTTTCCAAACCTCCTTTACAAACCCATATCTTCTATTCAATACAATGCAGTATTACTATAAAAAAAAAAAAAAAAGTTTCATGTCCATTTTACAACACACTGTACCTACATAACAAATTCAAACTCACATTAATACAGCACAAATATTATAACACCAAAGATATCTACAAAAATGTTTTAGTAAGATGACTCTAGGTACTGATTACTGGAGCCATTCATTCATTCACAGCCACTACTGTATATCATCTTACTTTGTCAAAGGCCTCCCCATAGCTCTGAAAGTTTTCTGCAGGTTCTGTGATTTGCACTTTTTTGTTTTTTTTCTTTTTCTTAATGCCACTCGAAACAAGTTCTCGAAATGTTTCCTTTGAAAGGCGCAAACTAGAATGGAAACTGTGAGACATAACTTCTTTTCAACTAAGAAACACTAAATTTACACAAGATCCTCGATAGTTTTCTAGTAAATTTATCAATTAAAATATTACAAAATTACGCTGGCATAACTATCTTTGACTATAACCGAGTTTAAATCAAAGTTTCCATCAATGAAAACACAACACATGGGAAGTTCTGTACGACCATCAGTACTATGCTCTAATCAATACATACAGTATTCTTGTGATAAGGTATCTTCTGCTACTCTATCTTATCTTTTTATCAGTCTTTAAAGTTTATAAGCCTGACAGGTAATTTCTTGCAATATAACCAAGCAATCTGCTGCCTGCACTCACTTTGAAACCAGCAATTTCTGCAAAATACTTTATGTATAATTCATTCAAGACTTAGAAGGGGATAAGTACTTATTAGACACAACTGAGAGAGAGAGAGAGAGAGAGAGAGAGAGAGAGAGAGAGAGAGAGAGAGAGAGAGAGAGAGAGAGAGAGAGCAACATCTGTAGACTGACTATAGTAGTACCTGCGACACTGTGGAGACTATACTCTGTAATAACTCCTTTTCTTGGTCAGAGAGGGGAGAAGAGTCCAAGTTGACTCCAAGCATAAGTAGCCGATCTTTAAGGTGTTTGTTTTCAGCAGAGAGCTTCTGCACTGTAGAAGTAAGATGACATGAATTATCAAGCACTGTGCTGCTGACACTTTCTGACTGCGAGACTTGCGTTGTAGCATTTGACAGAGAGGAGGCTGTAGTATTGCCTGACTGAGTTGTGGATGAAGAGCCTCCACTCTTAGCACCACAGGAAGAGGGTTTAGTAGTATTCTCATCATCACTGTAATGTCCTCGTTCTCTTAACGCCTCCTGTAAAAGAGAAAGATGCCGGTAATTTCAGTTTCTTAATACACTATGTAAGTCCGTACAAATTCCTAAAACCGCCAACAACTACAATACATTTTTATGAAAAAATACTCGGCACAACCAAGGACCATTGCACACACAGCATGAAAGAAAAATTATCAGGAATTAATACTTGGTATATTAAAGATATTTTCAAACAACTATCTAGTGTGCTGTTTTGTTAAACTGAGAGCCTGTCTCTTCAAAAAGTGATTATGTTGTCACAACTCTGACAAAAAAAAAAAAAAAAAAAAACGACATTGATACTAATTCATCAATATATCTATGCACTGACCTGACAAAATTAATAAATTACCAAGCCAAAAGACACAAATATCAAAATACAGTAGTACATTTCTACTCCATGAAGAATACAACCTCCATCAATTTAACTTTGTTTCCAAGTACCCTGGGGCTCGGAAAGGAGGCATTTCTGGCTTTCAGCATGCAAATGTCAAGCAGTCACGAACACCAACCAATCATAAAATGGCTGGGGTTAACAAAGCATACAAAATCCATGCGGAAAATCTGCAGTCTACAGAGTTCAGTTCCAACCTATTTGGTCACGTTTCCCTATTCCATTTAGTAGATTTAGTTATCCTTTAAAAACCAGTCGTTCCCATGTTGTTTTATGCCTTTATGTTTAATTGTTTTTTGTGCTTGGGATACCTAAATGACAGGGTGATGCTTTTCAAAAAGATATTTCACGTTATATTACTCAACTAGTAATCTGTCATTCGGATAACTGCCTTCATTCCCGAAAGTCCTCAAGCTTTCTTCATACACTACTAGATTACAATGAGACCGAGTTTTTCCCAAGGTTCTTTAGTATACAAGGGCTTCATTACAACCCCTCTACCAACCTCTGCATGACAAACCCGGATAAAACTCCTTTCCAGTTATCAGTAGTTAAAAAAACGGAGACACTGATCGACTTTTACAGAGCCTCTGTGACCATACAAATTACCATCGGTGTGTTTTAGCAATGCAAAAGAGATACTACTTTCTAATAGAATATACACCCGACAATGAAATTTTATTGCAGTAAACATAAAAAGTACATTCATGCTTTCCCGTGTGCAATATATCGGGCTGCACATTTTATCAGCCAATTACCTAATACATACCAAAAATGAAGATGGCATGGCAACAACAGGAAGAAGTCTTAGATTCGTCCGACAAGAAACCAACTGTGAACAGGTAAGGTACCCATGTCCAACATAGATGCCTTTTCACAACATTTTTCGGTAATTTAACGAACACCATCCATTCCCTATAGACCCGGAGGCTTTTGCTCTCGGAGAAATAAAAATAAACGGGCCAAATGATGACACATGGAAAGCCTACCCACGAGGCCAGTGAACTTTTGACCGTCAGAAAAAGATGGCGGAGCCTCTTCTAAGGAGAGACTCCTCCCGTTCACAAGAGAAACCCTGGTATCCCTCCCAGAGAGCCCTTGCATCAACGCTGCTACTGCTCGCTTCTGTCTGGCGAGTCTTTATAACAATATACACATGACAATTCTTTTCTTACTTTCAAGGAAAATGTGGACCGATTGTGAAACCTGCAACCCTTCCGAAACCAACGCGAAATGAGGAATCCTATCTTTCCGAATTTCGGTTTTCTAACAAGCATCGAATTTTCGGGTGCTTTTGCGTCTTGTATTGCTGAAAGTTAAAATTAGAAATACTGTCAAAATAACAAAAACAAAACAGCGACAACAACATAATTATAATCCTATAACTCTACTACCTGAATGTACACATTGATCGTCTGCTATTGTTTAACTGGAAAAACTTGAGTTACCTAACAAACATTGTGTTCTCAAAACCAACTTTTGATTTTTCATATCACAAAAAAAAAAAAAAAAAAAAATTCATCATGAGCATACCCTACAGATTTCGCTTCAAAAGTACAAGTTTCTGAATTTTGCTGAAGACTAACGAAATTTTGTAAAATTGCATGTTTTTAACAGTTGCAAAAGTAAACGAATTGGTCACTTTACACAGAAAAGAATGAGAAAAATGTCATTTTATGGCATCTCTGAAAACTCATTATTCCCTATCTTTCTAATTTCGCAATGATTAGACGGTGGCACCAAGATCATACAAGACAGTATTAGTACATTTACTTGCCTCGTCTTCGTTTTTTTACACACACACACACACACACACACACACACACACACACACACACACACATATATATATATATATATATATATATATATATATATATATATATATATATATATATATATATATATATATATATAAAATCAAGAACCGTATATATATATATATATATATATATATATATATATATATATATATATATATATATATATATATATATATATATATATATATATATATAATAAGCTCCACGTGCTTGCTCAACCGGTTAGTGTTCCAGTCTCTGACTCTGTCAAATCTAAGATGTTCCCTTCAAAACAATCCAGCCGGTGTAAGCACCTCGGGCAGATAGGCAGCAAACAACACATCCTTATCTCACTCAATGCATGTCATATTATAGGAAGCGTTTATCACATTATAGTAAGTGTTTGCTTAAATATGAAACTATCGAAACGATATAATAAAAAGACGTTTCACTACAAGACTGATATAACTAAACAACGACATACAATTTACCGTTCTAGTGACTTCCATTACCTAATATCAGCAGTTTAAAAAACCGGTTATTACGCGGCTTAAGTATCCTTCCTTCCTCGAATGTCTCCATCGCGCTCCCAGGGTCTGTTAATAGGGTTAAGCCTTCAATATCTTTACTCAGTACACACACAGTATGAAACAAAACCTAAAGCAGCCATTAGAAAAACATTCCCGATATTCACCTCATCCATACCTAAGACTATAAATATTAAAATGCACTCGGGCAAGAAGCCCTTTCGAGTCATTCTTCTTCTGTTAGTGAACTGCGTAGCTTTTCTTACTCTCAACAAGCAAACTAAAACTGCACTATAAACTTAGTACCTACTGTACACACTGTATGGTTTCTTATGTACAGAAAAGCCACACTAGTCAGAGGCTTACAAAAGCCTACCTATTGCAATGAACCTACCAAATGATGAATTTATCGTTCTCAACCCTAACAGTCCCGAATACTTTCATAATTCCAATTTCTTTCCCCTTAAACTATTTACACATTTTTGAGCAACACGCAGTTTACAGACTGCGTTTGAATTATTGTTTGTTTTCAATGAAACGGGAGTCTTTGTGCTATAATCGCAAGGGTGGAAAATAAATATTTTTCCTTCAACTGCGAATTCGTTTTACGGAAACTCGTGAGGGGACGACTGCATTGTCAACTCCAGAATGCGAATCGAATTCGTTGTGTGCTTGTTGGTTGCAGTCTCAGTACGCAAAAAAGCAGCAGTCTCCCAAAGAAACATCTCTCTGTCTGATACTCTTTTATGGACTTCCAAATTGCCAACGTAATTCGTCAAGTGCTTTTATTTATTTGTTTATTTACTCATTCATTTTTATACTTGTGAGTACATTTTAGATGGACTTGAAAAATAATAATACACGAAAAATGCAAAACAATAAAGACCTGAATAACCTCGCCCGCACAACACAAACTAAATCCGTATAAACCTGTGTAAACTCATGGTCGGACTCATCTATCACTTTCTAGACAAGATATCATCCCTCGTGATGTGCCATATAACGCAATACCCTGATATTAAGGGAATTACGGCTCCCATTTGCATACAGAATAGCTGCAAGGGCATTACTACCGCAATTGACCTAATAGCCGTGGGGAAGTGGCCCTTTGTCCAACTACCAGACTGATTCACGAGGAACTCTGGCAATTATTAAGACCACATGTGCACACATATGAGGTTAGGTAAACAAGCAAAGTTATTTTTAAACTAAAGCTAACCACTTGGGAGTAAAAATGATCTTTAAAGAAAACTGTACATAGCTGTGAGAAATATCTGGAGAAGGGTATCATTGGCCATCTTAATTAAGATCGGTAACATCGTGTCTGCTGAAATTCTGCGAGCATATCGTTGCATGAGCGCCATTTACCGCTATATAAAAAAATATCAGCTTTTAATTCGATTATTTATACACGTAAACAAACTACAGTGCTCATACGCCGTCAAAAATTTAAGGCCAGAGGGTCGAGACAGCAGCCCCAATTCTAGGAACGTTATGTATCTTTCTAAAAACTCTGAGGCGTACTTGAATAGACAAAAGAAGTGAAAAGGGCTGGACGATGACATCAAATGTTGAACAATACGTTAAATTCAACGTTAACTGACTACGCCGTATAGGGAGAGGTGACGGTAGCATCAGTTTGGCTTGACTAAAACGGTGGAGGAAGCCTGACCGGGGGCAACACGGTCTCCACCTGACAGCGCTCACTGTTGATGTTGACAGGGTAATGACAGCGCCCTTGCCATTCTCTCAAACTGATCCGTGGGGCATCATCCATAAAAACCCTAAAACCCATCTTCCAGCTTAACAGACATTTAATTCCAATATTAAGACATGTAAAGGTTAGTTCATTTGGCTGAAGGTTAGTTGTTTCCCGTTGGGGACTGTCTGAGTGAAGTGAAGTGATAAAATGTTCATTAATGCATTAGGCAACTCCATACTTCAAGTAGCAATAATCGGATCAAGTTTTCTTTTCAAATTGAGCAATACCTAAACTTTACTTGGTATTATTTACGTTTCCGAAAGATACATGAATGTCTTAATGCAAGTAAGAATTTTAAAGGTGCCTTAGTTATGAAACTTGCTTGTAAGAGCACAGCCATCCCTAGAAACGGATCCCGCAAAACGCTTCAGTAGCATGAGATCAGCGAAGCTTCAAAATAGCGAACCACTTCTTTCAACTTTCATGAGGTGGCAAAAATTGCAAAGCACAATAACGGTGTGGCAACAGCTTCCAAAGCTACCAAGTGAACGATTTAAATCTTATCACAACAAGATTTAGTTCATACGACCTTGGCTATACAATTTATTAGAACTGTACTGTTATGTCAAACGAGAGAGAGAGAGAGAGAGAGAGAGAGAGAGAGAGAGAGAGAGAGAGAGAATGATCACAAGCTCCTTGCAAACCGGTAAAGCAGGTCAGGTATTAGTTATGCAACACAACTGAAACTTGAAGCTCCTTTGTTATTTGAACATCGTTCTGTCTGTATATTGCCAAAGGAACGTGTTGCTCTTCATAGTCTTACGCAACCCACTTCACAGACCATTTGTTTGTTCGACGGACACGCTAAAGCGGAAGGCAGACATCTTACACAGGAGATTTTAAATGTGGTCCGAGGGAACCACGTCATGCATAGTTCACTTCGAAAGAGGGGCATCTCTCAGCTGTCGGGAAGGCTGAGCAACAATTACCATTTTGAATACAGCAATCTATTAGTCATGCATGCACGAACGAAAACATTATTCCCGATAAATAAAACACGCCAGTAATTACAATAAAAACGTTTTAAGTTACCCACCCACGGTCTACAACTTGAAATCCACTAGCACATTTTAATGTTAAATATTTTTCACACACACGCATTAAAATAAGCAAAAAGTGACTTGACCAAGGATCTTTTCGAGTCATAAACCTTTCAACAATCATCTCCGAAACGATAAATATTCTATTTTGTAATCTTTGTCCCGAAGATGACAAACACTAGCATCTTAGGTAATACCAGCAACAGCGTTGATTTTATGGGCCTTCTCCAACCTTCACACTCAACACGAATAACAATTTTACGAGCAGACAACAAAAAAGTGACCAATCAAAATCGTATACTTGTTCTAGACAGGCAACCAAAGCTTCAAGAGAAGCCAAAACAACCCAATCAGTCTTATGAGTTCAATGGTGCCTGGTTTTCAACCCAGTAACCTACTTGTTCTTTTGACAAATAAACTGAAGCACACAGCGTAGACATTCATGAACTAACACCTACATCAACGAACCAACTGATACCAAGAATTTCTGTGTGCACATGTGAGGATGGAGAGGATTTATTTTGCCCAAAATTGATAAATTTGGTATAAGATTTATTCCTGAATACATTAAGCTATCTTTAATAAAATATCCCTGCTCTAACATCTAGGAAATAACCGCATAAGTGAAACCACTACAAAATAATTTGACTCATTTAGGGTTTAATTCTATAAGCATACCCAAAAGATGCCAACGGCCCCCTTCTATTTCCAAACAGATGAGATAAATTGTAGTACGCAATATGCTCGAGTCTAACATGAAAAAGGAATCACCCCCACTTTATCCTTACTCGCCCCTACACTTCGAGTATAAATAACAAAATAAAAAAATATATCTAAGAACGCACTATCATTTTACTACTACAGTACTAACTGAAAACCTTGAAAGCTAGAAACTCTACAATAAATAACATCAGTGACAAGGAAGAATGACCGCATCAACTTTACCAATACTTCAAAAACATTATATACCAAAGACGGTTTTCACAGACAGGTGGGTGGATCTCCGCGACGACTGCGTATTAGAGCGTCCTTGGTCGGAAGGCGAGCTACATAGCTTGAGGAGGAGGAGGAGGAGGAGGAGGAGGAGGAGGAGGAGGAGGAGGAGGAGGAGGAGGAGGAGGAGGAGGCTACTAACGCACGGCGCCGGCCACGCGAAGTAGCTCTCAGTACCAGAGTACATAAAAAGTCAGATATTATGGGCTGCTATTTCCTACTAGCGTAAACGCAATTTGGACTCAATTAGGTTATGCTACTATTGGCATACGGAACAAACAGCCGAAAGAAAATACTAAGGGCTGTATTTAACACACTATTATACCTGAAAAGCATGGCCAAAATTCACAGTCAAAATCCATTAATGGACTTCTCAATGTCGTGACCAGCACACAGGAAATCTTCATCCCGCGTTTCTGATCTCCCAACAGTAAAATCCCAAGACCTGCAAT
Source organism: Macrobrachium rosenbergii (assembly GCF_040412425.1). Classification (NCBI taxonomy): domain Eukaryota; kingdom Metazoa; phylum Arthropoda; class Malacostraca; order Decapoda; family Palaemonidae; genus Macrobrachium; species Macrobrachium rosenbergii. The sequence goes on from NC_089764.1 coordinate 33,014,250, forward strand.
TAAGACCAAAGCGTCATTTCTATCTCTTACATAAAAGAAGGTCAATCGTCGCTCCACCGCACAGCCCTTCTGGTCATCAATGAAGTATCTAACGGGGCTTTAACGGCACTTGTGGAACTGCATGCAGGTGTAAATGATGTGGCAATAAACTGAAGGTCTTTTCAACTCCCAAACCCACCTACCCACTGATGAAACGCCTTGAAGTCGAGAACCTGCCCATCTACATGATCAAGAATGGGGGTGTTCCACATCCTCGGGAACTGTACTTGAAGGACCGTCAACATTTTACACTAAGGTAAATAAAATAGTAACAGGGAACGAGATAATAAGCACTTATTAGAAAACACTGAAATTGTGTTAGTTCTAGGAATTTCAACGAGCACAAAGTAGTAGGCTAACTTCAAAACATAGTTAAAATATCTAAAAAGAAAAAAGAAAATAAAAATTTAAACACGCTACAAACCTAACCAATCTACAGCATATCCTTTTCTTGAAAACAAACGGTCATAAAAAAACATGATATCATTAGTCACTCACAAACCACAAGCAAGAATTCTACTCTTTAAAATTTTTTAAACAGTGAGCACATCACAGAGTAATAGAACATTCGTTTGTCAAGAAGACAGTATGGAATACCCCTGTGCACTGATGACCTGCACACTAAAACCAGTATTCCCCTTTCCCGAAGAGAGTGCTTCATACGATGTTTTAAATGTTACGGCAAAGCCACGACGAAGAACCTCTAAGTCCACACATTACCCAGGGTTAAAGGAAAATGAAAATGGAGGAGTTACTGAACGAAACAAGTGAGACATAGGCCTAAATAGAACAGCTAGTCCGGCTTTGTAGGATGGTGAAGCAATATTGATTTTCCACTAAAGCAAAGAATTTAAACAATTGAAAAACGTGCTATCTTGCATTCGGCGCTGTTGGGAATGACTGACAGGACCCAGAACAAAAAAGTAGTGCTTCGTGAGGAGTGAGGATATATATATACAGTGTTATCTTTAAGGTGCTTAAAAATGTGTTGTAACTTTTGTCATTTCTTGATACAAAACACATTAGGCATCGGTACCTTCAGTTTTGCCAGGCCACTCTTGCCCCAAAAAAAAAAAAAAAAAAAAAAAAAAAAAAAAAAAACTTATGACATGTAATCAAAATCAGTATATTTCGAAGCCAAACTGAGCACTTCACCTCGCTTTAGAGAAGCCCCGATAAAACAAGTCAGAAGAAGATTATTCAGTAGATTTATCCGAGAATCATAGAAAAATGGCAAAGTATTAGTTTAAAAACTGAAAACAATAAAGACGTGAATTCTTTCAGTGAATAAGTGGGGAAAGAAAAAATACAAAAGCTGCTACGAAAGTTACAAATATTTTAAAAAGACGTTAATGATTACATAAATAGCAGTCACTGATATTTAATAATAGAGAGAGAGAGAGAGAGAGAGAGAGAGAGAGAGAGAGAGAGAGAGAGAGAGAGAGAGAGAGAGAGGAAGGAAGGGTTACATAACCTCAAGAAATCAAAGATGATCCGGCTAAAAATGACTTCGGAGAAACCTCCTCTTATATTAATGTTCTCCGTTTCACATCGTTATCATCTATCACGGCAATCCGGTTGCGACTTGGAGTGCAAGACATCTGACGTTTCAGTTTTCAAGGCAATACCGGGAGATCAAGTTACCCACAAGAGAAAATCGTTTCTCTGGTTCTTTCCTTTTTCTTAAGGCAGGCTACGACGGGCGCTTCCTCGCCTGAAGCAGCATGGAAATTTCACTTCAAAAATGGACAGCTCACAATAAATAACGGCATTTCAAAAAATATTTAGCAATCAAAATCCATTTAATATAACGCACATAAACCACTTGGATGTTTCAGAACTTGTCAATACGGGAGAGAGAGAGAGAGAGAGAGAGAGAGAGAGAGAGAGAGAGAGAGAGAGAGAGAGAGAGAGAGAGAACGGTGAAACATACCTTTGCAATTCTGCTCCAGGTGTTAACTACCTCACTTGAATAAACGACTAATGCCTTTAAATAACTGAGTGTACATACAGGTGTAAAACTGACATTCACACGTAAATCGCAATGGATGAAGAAATGCAGGGGCATGTTAAGTTCAGAAAATATGACTTCAGCCTCTTTAATGCATAACACAATTCAGTAGCCCATTTTAATACTAAAGTTTTATTCGGTTGGGACAAACTTGTGCCATTATTCAAACCTTACAGAAGTTGGATACCAGCTTACTAGGGTACTGCACAGTAAAAAGTGTGCACTTTTTTATACTGTGGAATGATAAAGCCTGCACGTGTTCCGGTTTGTTTATAAAATCAGCCGACTATGCCGTTAGAATGGAGCATGGCATGTCAAGCTATCAGACGTAATATTCACAGCCTTCCCAACAAAGGGCCAGAAATGTGAGAAAAATATTATCAGCAGGTTATTACATGGGTTGGCAACCAGGCCATGTGCAAGCTCTCTTCAACAGTAGAGTGTCTGCCGCACTATTCCACTGTCATGATTCCCGCCTACCCTCCCCCCCCTCCCCTTTTAAAGCAATATTCATCTTCCCTCACTTGGCCAGGAAACTGGTTTTCTCTCCTCAATCAAACACGAAAACTCTAGATTATACAACAGGATGAAGGATGTCACTGACGCACATTTTTCCGGGCTTTTCGGAACTAACCGAAAGACAGTCTGCTTGATTAGCAAGCTTACGCAAAATTAAAATATCTGCATGAAACGAGTCTGAAACTAAAAACAAAGTTAAGTGAAAAATAATTTTCCATATAGGAGGTAGACAAACGTGAAAGCATTCTTATCATCAGAAAGGGCAGCATCCCCTAAGTGGGTACTGTCAAGCAAGGAAACTCGAATTAATACGGATTATATGGCACAGCCCTGAGTTTTACGATCTCAACATTGAAAATTTGAAATTTCACTAAATATCGTCAACACATATATAAAAACACAGGTCTCCTTGAAAAAATATAACACATTGACAAAAGTTCCTCCTAATGTTAACTAATAGGGGTTCTTCAAGGAGAGATAAATTCAATTTACTTAAGATATCCTTGAGAAGTGTGTTATTCATCGTTTTGACGACTCGCTCGACAGGAAACATGACGTTACAAATTATGCCATAAACTCAACTAGTAACCATTGCTCATGAATATTATTCAGATGTCTACCAGCTAATTGGGAATGTTGGAATCTAATTAATTTTGTCATTTAAGGAATCCAACGAACAATGACGTGTATATGAAAAAGACAGTAATTTTGACATTTTACTTCCAAAACTTTTTTTTTTCACCAGCTTAACTTGCCACACTGTCTGAAAACAAGTTGAATCCAAAACGGTGCTTATTATATTTTACAACTGTGTATAAAGATATCAATATCCTACGCCATTTTAACTCATTCTAACCTAACCAGATCTACAACTGGGAATAAACCAGTATATTGCAGAACATTCTTTGACTAAAACCGTAGGAATAATTGAGGTAAAAACACTAGGCCAGCTTCCGAAATGCTTCCAAGTGCGATATATGAAGACGCCAAGACCATTGTGCCGTCAGCCGCACTCCCTTCAAAGGATCCAGTCACCGGAAGCAACACCGCTGCGTTGTTTCTTTTTCACAAAACTCGACGAGAAGGACAAAGTCGTGAAATGTTCACCCGCTCCATACGGATCCTTTAATAACATTACTGTTAAAGTTAAATCCCCGAGATGTAAATGATGGACATTACAGAAGAAAAATCTTTATTTTTCCTCGACGTACAGAAGCAGTTCAAGAAGGCTCAGTATTTCATTAACTTCGACAACTGTAGAAGACTGAAAATTAATAGATCACGATCCATTTGCAAATACATCAGGGACATACGACTTGTCAAACAGGAAAACTGATGCCATCTAACAAGGCCCCAGCCACAGATAACACACGCCATCAAGATTATTCTTCCCTCTCTCTCTCTCTCTCTCTCTCTCCCCCTTCCTGACCATTCGTAACCAAGACGCCGGGAGCACTTGAACGTTGCAACCACCCTGATTCGACCTTCTCGTCTCAAAAACGAGCGGCCGACCTTGAGACTTCTCTGTTTGCGTGAAGGGCTCCCTCCCCATAAAGGATAACAGCAATGTCTGTCGTCATACGATTTCGTCGTTTATTTTCTTGAGCCTTCGCTTTCAACGCTCTATTTCCACTGGGAATTCCATTAATACTGTATAACTGAGTATGTACACAAGAATCATGCTCTATAAACACACGCTATCATAAGAAGAAGCTGCGGTTTCAAGTACTTATTCTTCAAACCTCTCCACTGAACAGCCGTTCTTCTTTGAACATAAAAAAACTACGAATATCCATATTTTTTAGGATTCCATTTCCTTGCGGACCTCTACAATCGCACTTTACAACTACAAACCCTACAAGGCATGCTTTGGGGGGTTTGTATAATGTTATTCCAAAATTTTACGTATTCATTTCTAGGTAGGCTAATTTCAACATATTTGCTACCGCCTTTGTTTCTGGAACTAGCCACATTCTGTCGAAATAAACCGTCACACTGCCCAGGTCCGGGGTCCTCCATTTCCTTCAAAGTTAAAAATGTGGAAGTTCTCCTGGGAGTGTCATGGACGTTAATGGTCCTCCTTAGTTTAGACATAGTAATGCTACTTTAGAGAGCGTCATGAATCATTGTCTAACCTATTCTGACATTTCTAAACTATTGGTTATATTATGTGTGGTTGATTTGTTGACAAGTTTGTTTGTTTCGCTTGCATTCTTACTGTCTTTTGTTAAGTTTTCTCTTCAAGATTAAGACAATGTTTATTCTGTTTCTGTTCCATATGAATGTGTTGAGCCTGAATAAAATTACACCGTTATATTACACTCAACAGAGACTACACTGTGTGCAATTATAAATATGGTAGAAATTATAGCAAATGGAAAATGTGGCATCCTGGTAATGCTTGACCTAAGTGCAGCATTTGACACTGTTGACCACAATCTACTGCATGAAGGCATGGGAGCAGTAGGCATCGAAGATGACGTACACAAATGGTACAAAAGCTCCTAAGAAAATAAGTTATGTCAAATGTGAAATCAGAAAAGAAGGGCCTAACAAAAGAAGTGCCCCAAGGCAGTTTTCTCGGTCCGCTGCTATTTGGCATTTACGCAATTGAATTATCTAGAATTCTAAATAAGCACAAGGTTAAGTATAAACTGTATGCTTGATGCTCAGTTCTATTTTCCTGTCGCAAAGGGAGAAAACACCGTTCGTAAAACTGATGCAGTGATGAAAGATATCAAAAAATGGATGTCGGCGAAGAAATTGAAACTTAATGAAGACAAAACTGAGTGTATGCTATTTGGATCTGACAGTGCACTACGAAAAGAATAACTACTGGTTCGTCAACAACAAATATTGTAGCAGCAGTGAGGAACATAGGAGTAAATATTTATTGGTAATAAATTGTCGATGAAGAACCATATATTGCATATTACAAAAACCTGTAACTATATTAGAAAACTTGCATTTATTAGACATTACCTACGAAGATACTCTGAAAACAGCAATTTGCAACCAAATACTTTCGAGGCTTGACTACTGCAACGTCATATACTACGGTCTCCCTAACTACCCACTACGAAAATTGCAAGGAGCACAGAATAGAGCCGCCAGGTTAATAAAAGGACTACGTTCCCGTGTTAGAATAACCCCAGCACTTACTCAGCTACATTGGCTCCCAGTAAAAGCTAAATAGAATATAAAATACTACTTACAGTCTTTAAAGCACTAAAATATGATGAACCAACATATCTGAGAAACTGCTTAAGCGTCTTTAGACCCGAAATGAATACTGTAATCAGACATGCAAGTGAAGCATATAGTCTATTTGAACCTAGAACAAATTGTCAGTCAGGCGAGACAGCATTTGTACACTGCGCACCAAGATTATACAACAAAATACCGCCTGCTGTGAAGAGCATAAAAGAAGGATGCAAATTTAAAAAGAAACTAAAGACTCTCCTATTCTGCAGGAGCTACAATACTGACGAGAAAACACTGAAAGACAATTATAAAATATAAGCAGCACCTTATTTTGAAAACGTACAAGGGCCCGCCAGGGAGGGAATTATCCCTGTGGAGGACTGTACACAATACCAAACAAAGTGAAGGGTAGTTTATTTCTTAGAAGTACTTCATATATTATTACTCCACATACACGACATCAAGAGAGACTGTCTCGTTTCATTTTCAAACCGAAGAGCAGAGGCAACTCATCTTAACATGAAGCGAAGATGAAACCGCAATATCTCCTAAAGCGCTTCACATGAATCTCGTTTGAACTGCATGAGTGACACTACCATTACTGAGCTTTTAATTTCCCAGCAACATTGTGAAGCCTTACATGACATGAGACTAACTCCAAGACATCCAGTTCAATGTGGTAGCAATTACAGGCTAGTAAAGCAAAAGTGTGATCGTTAAATCCCCTATCGGCATTTTATAAACAGTACTAAATGACTGAGAATTCAGGAATAAACCACATGTTACCATTCAAGCATTTTAATGCGAGCTTTTTCGAGTTCATCTGTGTTGCGGATTTAGCGAACATCACTAACTTACACTGTACAGTATATAAGTATGAAAGCAGATAACACAATTCAACATTAAATGACCTAAAAAACTCTTGTTCAAGGCTTACAATCATCAAAGTGTAATGTGCTGATTTATCAAGTGGGCTTATTTCAATCTCACTGAGTTTTACAATACAAAGAAACAAAATACAAATATCCAACTGTAATGTTTTTTCGCCAAGATCATTCCCTTTCATATACTCTCTCTCGATACTTAAAAGAACGCCATGGACTTTACAATAAATGAATATTCTTCCAGGGTTAACTATAAAGTATGCACAAATTACTATGCACTGACCTATAAACTTGAAATAACATTTTGTAAGCCCTCGTTAAATCAAACAAGGTATTGTACTTAAGTTATCAGTTGCCTTGAAGAAGCGATAAAACATTAAAATATTGGTAAAATCCAATCATCACAGAGTAATCATTAAATGATTGTCACTACATAAAACCTTCAAATAACACATGATAACGATATAAATAGAATTTCGATACGGCAGAATACAAACATGAAGCATAAGACCTTCGTCTCTTTTCTAGTATGTGTGATGTAGTGCAGCTGTAGGGCCGCAGGCCTACCGCCTGCTTCCAACTCTATGCGCAACTATCCATTTCCAGATTTCTGACATGAAAGTTCACTGTAAACAGGGCTGCTTTTCTCTACTGCGACTGCCTTCAACCACCCGAGTATAAAACCCTATCGCTAGTAATCCTTTTTGTAAAGTCTGCTCCCAAAATCTTACAAAAAATGCAGAGATGATGCAACGATTGAGAGGGACGCAGAGAACAAACAAATTATATAAAACACAATTAAGAGGAAGGCTAAATGACAGCATGGCCACAGACAGCTGATAGGGCCAACATCAGTTCGGGAAAAGGAAACTACAGTGATACCAAATGCTGGGACGAGTTCATTAATTGATACCATGTTGGGGGAAGAATTAATGCAGGTGTGCCAAATTCGGGGAGGATTAATCAGTGACACCGGGTTTTGGCAGGAATTAATGCAACAATACCAGACTGGGGCGGGATTAATTCAAAGTGTACCGGGAACCAGGGAGGGGTTAATGAAGGGATTAACTGATGGGTACCCCTGTCTGGTTATTGGAGGAGGGGGGGGGGGGGATGGGAGATCCCGGCTGAGGGTTGGGAGGAATGGGAACGAAGAGGGCAAAGGAGTCTTAGGCGACGACCGCAATGGCAGAAGATAATGAGGGAAGATTGGAGGAGTTACGACTGACTCCCACCACCAAACCCTCCCCCACCAGTAACCCCGAGGCCTCGTTCCCATCCACTTGACCTCTCCTCCTCCTCCTCCTCCTCCTCCTCCTTCCCTCTTTGCAAATGACTCATGAACTCTTTCTCAACCTCAAAACAACCCATTAGTCTCGACATCCTGTGTCTGTGTGTAGTTTCTCTTCGTAATAACACAGCCTCTTCAAACAACCAACCACAAGGGAAAATATTCTAGAGAAATCAGAATAGCAAAGAGATATCAAACAGTCATTAAATTATTACTCTATCGATACATAAACGCCCGTTGTTTAAAGATAACTAAAGAACAATCGTCCACACCGATATAATCAGTTCCTCGGTCAGACCTATATATCTTATCAGTGGCCACATTAACCTGTCCTCCTTGTCAGCAACACAGTTCCAATAAGGTAGAATTCTGCAATGTTACTCAACCGCCCCGTCCTCTAAACAGAGCTGCAACCTTCAAACTTAGACGTTTATATCGAGAGCAATGCGAAGGCCAGAATGAAATAGTTTAGGAACAGATAAAACAGATTTTCAAGTAACATTAAAATTCTTTAGGCTAAAGAATAAGGAATCTCTGGACATTAAGGATAATTCGTTTTGAGTTTAACTACCGTACAAGCCGTATTAAACAAATTTTATACTCTATATAACACAAGAAATTTTATTTTTCCCCAGGAAGAAACAATTTACGTTATATAGTTTCCCATTTTCTTCCTTACTAGCGGCGACAAGGATATAAGCAATAATCTTCTGAAGCCACAAAGAACTTTACTATTTTTCTTTGACAGGCATCAAATGAATTCTTGAAACTGCAAGATTAAAAACACTTCTACAGTGTGCACAAATACACAAATTATATGATGAAGGATAGGGTGTTTTTACACATTTATATGTATATATATTACAATTATATAAATATATAGCACATTACATATATATATATATATATATATATATCTATATATCTATCTATCTATCTATCTATATATATATATATATATATATATATATATATATATATATATATATATATATATATATATATATATATTGTGCACATATAAAGCCAATATTAAATTTCAACTCTCTTGATGGCCAAACGGTCAAAGTCAAATGCTTACAGCAGTATCTCGAATAAAGGCCCAGGTTCGAATCCTGTCGGGGCAGATGCATTCACCAATTAACATTTCCCATGGGTGTAAGTTAATCCCGAAGGATAGTGACTTCGATATCAACGACATTTATGGTTTAATATTTTATAAAAGAGCCACTTTGTAATTACTTATGTATGTGTGTGTTTTTGTATGCATGTATGTACGTATACACACACACACACACACACACACACACACACACATATATATATATATATATATATATATATATATATATAGAAAACAATAAAAAATATTTTCTATGCCTAACCTACACATATTTTTAAAAATGTATCTTGTATTAAGATAATGACTATATACTTTTCGTTGATATGGAAATTAAAGCCTTATATCAGTAATTACAGTTTATACTATCTTTAGCCAATAAATATATTTGAGGGTCATATCTGTATGATATAAATTTACATTTTTTTAAATTAAGCGTGCTTGTTGCAAGAATTCGTATGTTCACCAATCAAAATGCACCTATTATAGTACCAGTCATGACTAAAGGGTACGTTTGAGGATTAAAATATTCAACATACAACTGAATTATAACAGAAAGTTCATGCCAACGCTTAGCACACCACAACTTGCCTCCGTGTGTGATACCGGTACGAACAAAGACTTTCCAGTGACTTCAAGACATAGTATATGCACCAAGCGACTTCGCACGTTTCATGATTTTTCACATAGTAGCCCTTGGCACAATCTGATACGAGGCATATGTCGGTAATGCCAACCGAATGTAAATTTGCTGCTTACACAGTTAGGAGGAGGTCAACATCTTTCAACCAGGTGTTTATAATTGGACTGGATATCTGTGGCTGTTAGGTTACCTCCATCAGTTTGCTTAGGCAAAATGGCAATAATATATATATATATATATATATATATATATATATATATATATATATATATATATATATATATATATATATATATATATATATATATATATTGTACACAATGTGTGTGCTTAATCAGCTACAAGGGACCATGGGTGAGTGGTGCAACACTAGGCCCACGGATCGCTCCCGGCCAAAAACCCACGTCATCCCGGCCGTAAATGGGTTACCGTTTGCCAAGGCCAAGAACAAAGGCATGGGGCTACCCACCTCATCACTAAAGACCTGATGAGAGAACTGGAGGGCTTTACGATTCTGGCGCCACCCCTTCAAATACACACACATATGCTACGAAGCAAGGAGTTCCTTTTATTTATTACATATCTGACTCAACATTAGGACACTGCGTAGCCAAACAAGGGAAGTCTATGGCTTAGGGCCTTCTTCAGGTTAGGGAAAAATTACGTAAACTCATGGGTTCTCTTAACTAATTATTATTTACATAAAACACAGATCAGAAGAATGATGAATTACTGGGCCTGCTAAAATAATGAATCCTACACACAATAAATATTCTGTGCTGACGATGTCGTCATAACAGGGAACATCGCAGTGGCATTGGCCAATAGATTCCACACTCAAGGCCTATCTGCAAATATATGCAAGACGGTTACTTGCAATAATAATAAGACGCTCAGAGGAAAACTGAGGAATGCACAGATGGTGCCAAATAACTCAGTACAACACTAACGCATAATTATGTTAACACTGAATGCTCCAACACAAATTACTGAAGGTGATCGCACAATGGAAAATAAATGAAAATAGGCAGAGAAATAACAGGGATCATGACTGACTAAGAGAACCTTATTCCGGCACACTAGCTTCGTCAAGATGGCGGTGTCTTCGTTCGGCAGGGCGCTGGCGATGAAGGAGGGAATTAAAATGCCACTACAAAGTATACTAGTTCGAGCCCCGGGGTCAAACACGTGGTTCAGAGGGGCAGGCAAGGTAAGGACGTCTGTCCTCCGGTGGTGTTCATCACGTTCTCTCTCTTGATTTCTGTTGCAGCATCTACGGATAACCTTCGGGGATTACGCTGGGGCATCTGGCTAGATGGCGCAAAGGTCAATCTTCATCACGTTTTCTTGAATGACCGCCTGATACCAGAAAACCCTCAGAGGGTTCAGGTGGGGCGCCAACTCTCTTTTTGGCTCCTCCTTTGCCTTGCTTGATGCAGAGAAGGTATGACAGTCAACTGGAATTAGGCTTAAAAGCAGTCACTTTGAACAGAGAGAGGGTTTAGGCTTAACCATTTCGGGGAATGAAGGAACAAGTGGAAACCCACAGTTCTAGTAATTAATAACTGGAATTAAATTTGATTTCTTTCTCAATTACATTATAGATGTAAAAACGGGTGAGGTTGCGAGGAAAGAGGTCCCATTTGTTGCAATGTATATATATATATATATATATATATATATATATATATATATATATATATATATATATATATATATATATATATAGATAGACAAATAGATAGATAGATAGATAGACAGACAGACAGACAGACAGACAGACAGACAGATAGATAGATAGACATCCGCTCACCTCAAAAATATCGCAACTTCCTTGTCACTCGAAATGCAAGATTTTCCAAAACGTTAACACAGAGACCTTGACCGAGTCACGTCCCAACAGGGCGTTTGTGTTAATATTCAAGGCCAAGAAGAGAAAACCACCGTGAAAGAATATTTGAGCAGTAGTATTTTTCATGTGTGCGGTTCTGCTCAAAACCACTGAAGAAGAAACACCTCAACAATTACACAAGAAAAGTTTCGAAAGAGCTGTGAGAAGGGAGGGAGGGATTGAGGGAGGTCATCTCTCTAACAAACAACAAGCACCATTGTTTACTGTGGGGGCGGGAATGTGTGCCAGTCAAGTAACCTGGAAAACGTAACTGATAAACCTTCCTCAATAATTCAACCTTTACCATAATAAAGTATATTTTAAACGACACAGTTGCAGCACCATTTGCTCCAAATTCACCGCCATTAATATGCCAATATTATATCATAATAAATAAGAGAAGAGCGATTTTGCTCGCGAATTTTTTTCAAGATAGATACAAAGGACGTGAGAATCCTCTTCAGAAAACGGCCGTCGATGAATCGCTATAATGCTGGCTTTCAGTCTTGAGAGGAGCATACCCGACACTCACACCAACCTACACGAAGTCATGTACGCGGACATTAAATTTCTTTCGCTTGTCAGTCGCTGTTTCAAAGGGAAAAACAATACTATTTCTCAAAGGCCAAAACGAACGTTCCCAGCGTCAGTAAATTTAAAACATCATATTTCTCGACATGTCTCAACAAAGAATACTCAGTCCATACAAATATAGGAAAACTAAGTGGCCTACTACTCTCACCACCAATAAATGACTCACCGGCTGCCTACAATTCATGGCGATTAACTTTCATTGGAAACGACAATGATAAAACGAGCCACGTGGAACGTGGTCCAGTCATGTTCATTTTCCAATAAATGCAATTGGGGCCAATAAAAAAAAATATTAAAAAAAAAAGTCGAATGTGGCTCTGCAGTTCCATGACCGTTTACTCGGACAGCAGTTCAGTTTCTATTATTGATAAATTACTCATATCAAAACAGAAATCACATCAGTCCATTAGAATGCGACAGTTTCTGCTCGTCCCTCCCCGAAGGTAGCTGACACATGTAAATTATGATGTCAGTAACTTACTGTTATATAAAATTACCGATATAGGAACTCTGAATGTGAAGCAAGTGTGAATGAAGTCTTGGACGCCATTAAATTATCGATTTACAATTTTCATATTCAGTAAACAGGAGCCAAAGATGTAGAAAAATCACAAGCGGCTATGCACAAACCGTAAAATTCGAGAGAGAGAGAGAGAGAGAGAGAGAGAGAGAGAGAGAGAGAGAGAGAGAGAGAGAGAGAGAGAGAGAGAGAGAGAGAGAGAGAGGCAGGCTCAAAAAGATCGACCAGTCACGATATGCTTGCCAGTGACATTTCCCAGACCTTCAACTCTGGCCCCTTTAATTTGCCTGCTTTTCTAGTGCTTTAGAACTTGTTTTGTAAGACAATGAAGCGAGTCAAAATATCAATGGCACATTCAGCTAAATTCATTTAGAAAAAATTCAAGCATTAATCCCAAAACAAGCGCAGGTCAATGGAGTACATGCAGAGAGAGCATGATGGTCACTCTCAGATAAAGCGCTACGCATTACAAGGACGTGCACAGAGGTAACCAAAATAATAAACCACACTGATCTACAACTTCAACAATAATAATAATCAAATAAGACAAACAGCAAAATTCCGGAGTCTGTAGCGTGTGTGTGTGTGTGTGTGTGTGTGTGTGTGTGTGTGTGTGTGTGTGTGTGAGAGAGAGAGAGAGAGAGAGAGAGAGAGAGAGAGAGAGAGAGAGAGAGAGAGAGAAAACTCATGTACTCATAACGAAAAAAAAAGTTAAAGTCCCTCTCAAAATAAATCTCTCTCTCTCTCTCTCTCTCACACACACACACACACACACACACACACACACACACACACACACACACATATATATATATATATATATATATATATATATATATATATATATATATATATATATATATATTTATACGATTAAATATGTGATTTTCAACATTCTCCAATATGTTCCAACATTCGTTAGGCTTGCATCAGACCAGCATATTCGTGCATCCCAGAGGTAGTGTGTTTCCCCACTACAGTCACAGGCATACGAAAAAACTTGCTAAATCGACCCTCTTATCACGACTTATTCTGTAACTCGAGATTTCTTTCCTCGACTCTCAAATGTTCCCTTTCTTACTAGTCTGTGCATAACAATTCGTTAATGTTACTTTCAATTTTGACTAGTACTAAAGCAAGTAATGATTCAACTTTTAAGTGTTATTCGCTACGTGATGCAATATCCTTAAGAATCAAGAGAAGGCGAAATACTAGTACAAATATGTCTAATCAATATCAAGACTTATTCAGACGATATACAATTAATAAGTACATTTTCAGATTATCAACCCAGACATTGAATAACACGTAGGCTTAGGTGTGCATCTGATCTTATCTGTAGAAGTTTCAAAGGAACGAATACGGAAGCCGAGAGACTATGTATATTTATATATATATAATTATATATATATATATATATATATATATATATATATATATATATATATATATATATATATATATTAATTATACATACAAACATACACGAAGCACACACGCACACATACACAATCCAAGTCAGGAAAATTGAGGCAAAAGGTGTGACATGGCCACAAAAGGCTTGCAAGACCTCTGGTACAGAGCAATGACAGCATCTTGGTATCCAAACCCAACATGGACGCTGACGCTCCTCGGACAAGACGGCACCTACAGACACTTTAGGCAACAGCCCCAGATATTACGACGTTGTTCTAAATTCTAATTCGAAATCGCCATTGTACGCAATATTGCTTAATTAAACCGAAAAACAAACATGGGAGATGACTGGGTATGGAAAAAAGGCAATGTATATATATACATATATATTACACACTGTATAATCATATCTATTCACATATACTATCTATACATAGCCTACACACATTGCCTCCTTAACAAAGATGGACAACTGCTCCATATTACAATTCTCACCGAGGACTGTAGCAAGGATAAAATGTCTTTCCCTGTCGCGTTCCCAGGACAGGAACCTATGTCTTAAACTCCGAAGACTGGGATATTCGACCAGCAAATGTCTCACAGTCAGGGGCACAGTACAGTCATCGTATGTTTCTTAGACGGATCTTGAATTCCTCTCACTTTTAATTCCAACTTAGCCTCTATTATAGACATCCCCGTTCTTTCTTGTAACATTTTCAATTCTGTATTGTATATATAATAAATACATTCTTTGGACCTTGCATGATGATTTGTCCATAGTTTCCACATTTTGGCTCACTACATTTCCATTGTGTGGCATGTTCGTCAGAACCACAATAAGCACATATAGGTTTATTTCGTCAGTTTTTCTTCGTGTGTCCATATTTACTACAATTTTGACATTGTAGTGGCTTTGGGACATAAGGTCTCAGTTCTCTATTTTGGCACAAACTTTCTATTCTTTGAGGTAGATCTTGACTCTCAAGTTTTCTTTTGCAATTCTTAATGCTTTATTATTCTGTTTACTTGGTATTATATATACCTCACAATCTTGGACCTTGGTATATCTCATTTTAAGAGAGTCCAAAAGCATATTCTTACCAACCGGTTTGTCATTATTTTCAGGAAGTACAACAGTACCCTGAATGCTGTTCATAATGTCATGCTTCTTTTACATTCACACTGTCGATACTTTTTATGGCTAAATAGTCTCCAGACTTTTTTTTTTTTTTTTTTTGTGGCTTCTATAAGCTATGTCTTTGTTTTTATTTGTCTGAACGACATTTCTGTCGTTGAGTGTCTTTTTAATTAGAAGTTTTCCAACTTTAGGACTGAAATTTGTTGTTCTGTTGCCATAGTTAGAAACCTTGGCCAACTTCCAGGCCCAAAGAGGGAGTTGAAATGAGTCAAGGCTGGGTCAACACGATATTTACTTCTTTTGGATTTGTTTTTTACTGAAGCATAATATTCCAGTGTGATTACATTTGGATTCTTTTTTGATTTTTGTAAAGAAAGGTTGTCAGTGGTTGTTCCAGCGGTTGTCAACTGTGCCTCAGCATGATGACAGAGACAAACTAATCCCCGTTTGACCGAGAGCTCCTGGGGGCGTACCTTGCCATCAAACATTTCAGACATTTTTTGGAGGCCACGCCTTTCACCCTTCAAAATAACCACCTGCCGTTAGTGCATTATATAAACTGACAATCCGATGCCTGGCCACCCCGTCAGCACTGCCACTTGTCGGCTTTCGCCAAGCTGAACTGCACCCTTCGCCACGTCCCTGGGAAACACAACCCAATCGCTGATGCCCTCTCCAGAATCTCCATCGATGCAGTACACCTCAGCCATGATTACAAGCAGCTGGCAACCAAGCAACAGCGGGACCCAGAGCTCAACAACTGCAAGACCTCCTCAACTTCTCTGCAATGGCACGACGTTCCCCTCAACGACAACAGCTCTACCTCCATCCTCTGTGATATCAACACCGGCCGCCCACGGCCATGGATCCCACAGCCACTTAGACGTCACGCCTTCGACATCGTCCACAGCCTGGCACACCCTTCAGGACAATCCACAGCCGCCCTCCTGAAGAAGCGCTTCATCTGGCGTGGCATATCTTTCCTCTCATCACAGGTTTCCCGATTCAGCGTACCCGATCACATCACCTCTGACAGAGGCATTACCTTCACGTCGCAGCTCTGGACGTCCGTAAGCCACCTCCTAAGTACCTACCATCCCGAATCCAATGGGAAGGTCGAGAGGTTCCACCGCACCTTTAAAAGCAGCCCTGATGTCTCGCTGCAATTCCTCGACGTGGTACTTGCAGCTTCTGTGGGTCCTCTACGGCCTTCGGGCCACACCTGAGAGGGCCTTGACCTGTCAGCAGCCGAGATGGTGTATGGCAATCCACTTGTTATACCTGGCGAATTCTTCCCTGACGATAACACCATCGTCGGAAAATTCCCCCTTGCCGCCCACCCTGTAAGCCAGAAGACAAGACCTTTATCCCGAAGGATCTGCATACTGCAACACGTGTTCATCAGAACTGGTGCCGTTCGACCCAGCCTTACACGGGGCCCTACCGCAAGCAGAAACCCTTCCTCATCGACATCCGCAGCATGACAAGACTGGGTTGCCATCGACTGCCCGAAACCAGTGTACTTGCCCAGTGACATCACTCATCCAGTCCAGTTTTCAAGGGCGGGATGCCCTCTGCAATGCCCTGGTCAACTTTCAAAGGGGGATTCTTGTGCCACATGGCTCCCATGCCGTCCTCCACAGAGACACATTAAGCCGACGGGATGGCGCCGGCTCCCGTGACACACCTGATTTTCGTTTGCATATAAAGTATAGTCTGATATCAAATGCATGTATATTATTGGTTTGTTGGTTGCTGTGCGAATTTCCTGGCCGCTAATTGGCCAGCAAATGGTACAAATGCTGCTGTATTCTACCGATAAAGTACCACTTTCGGATCATAATTCTCATCTTAATCACATGCTGCCAAATTCCACCACTGCAAGAAGCTAGTCAAACAATTCCAGAACTTCAGAAGATGAATAATTCCACACCCTGGAGGCCAGTAGGGATACCTCATTGGACAGACTGACTCTAGAGTTCGTTACTTCTAAGACCTGATCTGTGAAATGCAAAAGGCTATCGCACAGATTCACCCCGAGTTTGGAAGTGGCATACAATCCACCAGCACTGCAAGCCACGCCCAAAGATGTCTCTGGATGACAGCGTTGTACAGGCGCTGGATGACAAGTATCAAGAGGAGGTGTATACGTCAAGCTCCGTGATATGACACCGCCTTTTCTCAAAAAGTTAGTTAGCTCTTTCCGCAGAAGTAATCAATACGGACTGTCATAGCATATAAACACTTTCAATTTATAATTTCCATCTTCCCAAAACAGCCAGACTGATACTGGACGGTTATGATAAATCACAACCAAAACTTTGAACTACTTAGGCTAATAATCGGCAATACTTCTGAAGTTATCAACAATTAACGTTGTAATGACATGTCCTGAATTTGTCATCATTCTCAGAACAGTTCATAAGTACTCATCCCTAACCTTACACGCTATGCAATGGGAAAAGAACGAAGGGATGAGATGAATCACCTAGTCAAACAGACGTCAGTCGTTGCACGTGGTGTCTGAAAGTATCGCCCTCCTCCAGCGGAAGTTCAGAACAGAGTCCCAAAATCGCCCAGAGGAGTAACGTCATCACACACACACACACTCGACTGTTTACCCAGAAACCGCTTGCTGTGGGAGGAGGCGAGTGACGTCAGTCGTCCAGCATCATCGCCGTCTCCTCCTCGGCCACAACAACAATAATACGGACAAGGCCAGTTCTAGAAGCAGACGCTTGCTCGCTCGCTCTCTCTCTCTCTCCTGTCCTCATCATCAATCTATCAACACCGTTGTGACGTGCCATCACGTTCTAGTCAACTGGCTCCCCGTTCTGCATGTTGGTGGGGTGTTTGGAAGGAGGGGGGCACTCTTAAAGTTAGTTCTAGACCGTTCAAGGTCACCTTTCGCATCAGAAGCTATTTTGAGAACGCTTGCCTTTATTTAAAATCCTTATGAGGGTTTCACTCTATGTAAATTTTCAAAATTCCTATATATATTTTCCTGGAACTCATGCAAAATGCCTTACGATGCGAGTATTCCCCTTCCTTTAATCTTTAAAGGAGTTGTGCCAGCGTGGCACAAGGGATTGTAACCCAGCCAACACGAGGTGACTAGGTGAAAGTTACTTCGTGTCAACGACGAACTTTTCGACTGAGCACATAAACAAACTTCAACTGGTACAGACAACGGTCAGAAGCACGGGAAGGTTGACTGCAACAACATAAAATCACAAACGTGCGAAGCTGACAGAGCTCAATGACAATTTATGAGCAGAATCAATAGACGCCTTTCGTGAAGAGGACAAAATAGAACGAACAGAGGGAAGCTGTCCATGACCACTTTCCCTTTCTCTCCTCTCGGGAGTCTGATAAGATAACGATACGGCAAAAGGTCAAATACATTTGAGCAAAACAACAAAATGAGTATCAAAATACGACTGGTTTGCTGGCGCAATAAACTTGTGTGGTATCTGATCTGTTACCTTCCCTTAACCTAAAACACCAGTGGCGGACAATGAATTATTCTATGTCATTGAATAACCTCTGAACATCATTTTAGCTGTGTCCAAAGGAACTTTTATCGCAGATATTACGAAAAACACTATACACAGTGTCTGGGAATATGTGAGATGTGATCTACTTTTATGAAAGTCGTTGCTTGCAATTGCAAGTATATCTGGCTCATGCAACATTCAATGCCCATAAGATTCTAAAATGTACCCAAATATTTTCCTTGAAGAATGTACATGATGCGTAACAGCTATTCAAATATTGTCCATATGGTCATAAAACTCCTGCCAGAGTCCTGTACACGTACATGATAAACCAAACAGTGGACCATGAAATGCGGTCACCATTCAGCTTCAAAAGTTTATTTATTCCGAGGCATGTACTGTACAGTACACTAAATGATCAAGTAGCCACGCAAAACTGAAAGTGAGAGAGAGATTATACGCATACCATTACATGCTATCATGACCGTTCGTGAAGTGAATTATACCAGACGAAATTGAAAAAAAAAGAGGAACAAGTTTAGAGAATAAAGAACAGATTTCCAGTGTCATTTTCAAACCAGAGACGAGACCACAAGTGCTCGGCCCAACATTCCATGTCTGGTAGGAAGATCCCACAGAGCACATCGAATGGGACTTCCTTGTGTGCGCAATTCGTAAACGAATGAATGAATGACGACAGAATTTGGGTCAACGACTAACCGCTCGTCTGACAGATGCCGCGTTATGCGACCCATAACACAAAAATCACAGCAAATTTCACGCTTTCAGCAATATCTACCAAAATTATTAAAAACGTGGACATAAAAGCAAGTGGATGAAGCTAAAGCGATGTGAAGGTTATGACGGTTCATATATACATTAATATTCTGTAGACAGAAAAAAACGGTAAACGTGAAAGGCTTCAAAATTACCAATGGCCAAGGTGCTTCAAAAATTTCCAGTTCAATGTTGCATCACCAACGAGAAGGAGAGCGTATTTCACAATATTTAACTCTTTGCCACGACAAAATTCACAATACACACGATCAAAATTCAGCAATTCCTCAATAGTCAGTTATGTATGTATATATATATATATATATATATATATATATATATATATATATATATATATATATATATATATATATATATATATATATATATATATATACATACATATATATATATATATATATATATATATATATATATATATATATATATATATATATATATATCAATTCGCTATATCAAACTCCTTATCGAAATAATATATTTTCATATATGTTACCGAAAGGGAATTTTTTTAGTCGACGAACTTATTATCAACTAAAAAAATTCCCCTTCGGTAACATATATGAAAATAAATTATTTCCGAGGTAGAGCGAATTGGATATTAAAGGACGTTTGTAGCTTAATGCTTATATGCTTATATATATATATATATATATATATATATATATATATATATATATATATATATATATATACCACCAGCAAATACCTCACTCACGGTCATGTACACTCCAATTTTAATGAGAAGTTATTCTAAATTTAGTAAGAACGAGATTTAACGAACAGAATCCATGCATATGAGAGAGAGAGAGAGAGAGAGAGAGAGAGAGAGAGAGAGAGAGAGAGAGAGAGAGAGAGAGAGAGAGAGAGAGAGCGCAATAAAAATATCCCTAACCAGAAGCAACAATGTAGGCGTTGTGTCCGCTTTCAATGGTTCCGAAAACCATCCCCGCTCCCCCCACCACCACAATCAACCTCAAGATGTGACCTGCCTTCCTGCCCTAGTCGGGAGCATTGTGCCTCTGACCTAAATGTGGTGGGTATCAAACCCCAAGGGTCATCACCCACACAACACTCACCTAATCAGGACACCCCCAGCCCCATCCACCCCGTCCCTCTCTCTCCCATATATTAATTGCTTCGTGTATTTGAAAACAGCTCTTCGGTACTGAAAAAATGACACTCCATCTCTCTAATTACGATACAATAAACCTGCAACAAATTTCACCAGCCATGATAAAATTGAAAACCTTACGCTATCTTGAGAACTTCACTGTAAATACGTTTATGCAACTTACTGCTTGCAAGAAGCCCTCCAATAGACAGTCTTTGCTTCCTTTGCTTACCTGAAAAAAGAATAAAAATCATTGTTACAAAAGCTTTTAGAAAGCATCCATCATTCCACAAATGATAAGTTTAATAAGTCTGTACCAATAATGTATACAATGATAAAAAGTTGCTGTTTCATGGTAAGCAAAAACTTGCGTGACTAGCGCAGCAAGGTTAACTGAGCATTATGCAAAACTGAAAAAAAAAAGTTTGTGACAATATCCAATGATGCGAGTAATGTTATAATACGATATAACTGTGGAGAGAGAGAGAGAGAGAGAGAGAGAGAGAGAGAGAGAGAGAGAGAGAGAGAGATTAAATCCAATCATACCTAATTATCATCGAGTCTGCACTATACTGTGAAAAATAAAGGTAACTTTTGTACAAACTGTAAACCTAACATCCAAGTGACAGCATCGCCACTCGAAATATACTTAAAAAAAAAACACACAACACACACATTACATAAAACCTACAAGTCCCAACTCGGCAGATCTCCCACAAACGAAATCCTCCAGTTAGGTGGAACGTCACGTTTTCTTCATTTTAAAAGGATTTTGACAGAGGACAAACATCATTCGTGTACACATTCAAGATTTCAAAAGTTCTACGACTTCAAATCGATGTCCTCAGATTTAAAAACAACAAAGGCATGTGGGAAAGCCTATCTTGTTCTCAACTAACACCTAGAACGTTTTGCTAACATAGCAAGTTGTATTCATATCTAGATAACGGAATTCTCAGAACAAGATGACTAGCCATTTCAAAGGGAACGAACTCGGACACAAGCGATGGCTGTCAACCAAATATATTTACAAGTGCCCTTAAGAAGGTGATATACGCACGCGCGTGCAAAGCGAATAAGGCTACGGTTTCTCCCGCGAGGCGATGTGATTACGAAACGAAATACAGAGTACATTAGAGTAAAATAAAATCCAAACCCAGAACATTTCTAGCAACTATAATGAAAAGAGAGACTTCATCAGGCCAAAGCTGCGGCCATCACCCGTTTCTGGTTACTCTGTCAGTTCCCAAAACCATGGTTATAAAAAATGGACTACAAGGGAAGGTTAGAACATGTTAAATACTTTAAAAGAGAAAATAAAATAATGCCTAACTAGAAAGACTGTATAATCAAGATACTATGTTGGTCATAGTCGGAGATTTGTACTTTGTTATCCTGTTTTGTGTTTCTAACAAGTTTGTCTTTAGTTATCATTCAAAATATCTCATAAAAATTAGGCGTCTTGCTCACGGAGATGACTTCATAACGATTTGGTCATTCATCATACTTGCAGCGACATGTAATTCAAATCTGAACATATGTATTTACAACTAAACTAACTAAAGCCTAATACGATACTGCACAAACACCAAACGAACAGAAACCCAACGAGGGAATTTATCTAACAGTCTCAAATGCAATATTGGCTTTAATTCCATTCTCGTTGATATTTACCATTCAAAAAGAATGGAAGGCCTTTGTAAAATGACACACTCTGCGCATTAAAACAAAGCGACAAAGATTCAAGAGAACACCATTAGCAGTAAGTGTTCGGAGGTTCCACCTACACTGAAAAATTAACCTGGAGCACACCCACTCTAATATGTTCTGAGGCAAAAACCAGTCCTAGCGCTTTGCCAGATGGTGCGACGGGTTACATATGGCCAGTCTCAACTTACTAAATCACGTCTCTTTAATCAATAAACAATAGCAACTGTACAGACGACTGTAGTCATTGCAAGAGTTGGAAATCCCCCAGGCCACTTTTACACGAACGAAATTCTGACTAACAAAAATGCCAAGGAAAAAGAACGCACTCCAATACTGTGTGGAGAGAAGCACGGTTTTTTTTTTTTTTATTATTTGCGTTTTTTTTTTTTGCCTGAAACAATATTCTTCATTAATTACTGAATAAGGAGAATAAGAAAGAAACTGTCCCAAATGATTCAATAATGTAACATGTGAAAAAATTTCCACTCCAATGCTGTTGGTTAGAGAGAGAGAGAGAGAGAGAGAGAGAGAGAGAGAGAGAGAGAGAGAGAGAGAGAGAGAGAGAGAGAGCACGTTTTCGAAAAACTTCAGGATATTCCACTACCAACCAAAACCGTCTTCATGACATGACCATACCAACCAAAGTAGTCTTTATGATATGAACAATGACGTGGTTTGAAGTAACTTGTCTGAAGCTTGAAGTGTCGCTGAACTAAAAGAATTCGCGTAACTTCAACGCTCTCTCTCTCTCTCTCTCTCTCTCTCTCTCTCTCTCTCTCAAGCCTACAGTTGTTAAAAATACGTTTCAACAGGCTTTCCCTGGGAACGGAGGCCACTCTTTTAGTCATCGTGTCCATGGCGTCAAAATTGACGTCACAGAAGGCATCCTTCATAACATTTAAAAGGAAAGCGTTACGACAGTATAAACCAGTTACTCAACAAACAAACAGTGTCCATAAGCCAGCGCGTTCTTCTAGATGACAGACAATCTGATAAATGTACAACGAACAAAACTTATAGTGTTACCTGCCTAAATAAACGCAATCAGGACACAAACTAATACATAAATGTAAATGAATGAATTATACCACATAACCGTGATTCATATACAAGCATTACGCTACAAATATTCTTTAATATCCAATTCGCTCTATCTCGGAAATAATATTTTTTCATATATGTTAACCGAAGGGAATTTTTTTTAGTTGATAATAAGTTCGTCGCCTCGTGGGCTCGAACCACGGAAGACAAGAACTCGGGACTACAGTGACGCGCATTAAACCACACGGCAACATATATGAAAATATATTATTTCCGAGGTACAGCGAATTGGATGTTAGACGACATTTGTAGCTTAATTCTTATATATGTATATACGTACGTACACACACGTGTGTGTTAATTTTCACCTGTACATTACGTTCCTTTCTCTTGCTTTCACACACACTGCATTCTACTTCTGAGCATCATAGTGAACAAGCTTAATGGCCACCTTAGCTTACACCTTGTGAACCAGCACTCTACGTTGAATAGTAATTCACTTCCGAGTTTCAACATTTTTCTTTGACGTTAAACTAACTTCCTTGTCCTACCCCTTGACGCTGGCAAAATTCCTGTTCTTCTTCCTCCACATGGTTTACTACTCTACCGTGGTCTCCTACCATTACTTACTCAAAAAACTTGTCCAGTTCAACATATAATTTAGGCTTCTCTACATATACCTACTGTCTCTGGCACATCTGTTTTGCGTCTGATAACCTTTTTCCAACTTCTGGTTTCCACATTTATGGCGCGTACACAGCCACTATACATACAGATCCTTCCTGGAAGCATCTTCATTTATCCTTTGATACAAACGTCCAACTAATATCGCACCCTCGCCATTCCATCTTGTACCGTGGTTTCAATTCAGTTCCGTCCTGTTTCACTTCCACTCTTTATCAGAATTATTGTATTATTCTCATTACCAACTTTTTGTTCTTGTTGTTTTCTACCTACATTCCCTGTAGGCTGCATGTTTTCAGTTCCTCTTGCAAGTTATCACCCTCACCCCCAACTCCCTCTTCTTAGAATTTTCCTCTAATTTTTCAAAGACTGGCGGATGTTTCTCTGAAAGTATTTTACTTGAACAAATAACATATTTAGTAGATTAAACCATCAACAAAAACTGCACAAAAGGTCTAATATATTGTACCACATATCTAAAACTGGGCAAAACTATCGGGAGGGATCCACGATTTGAAATCCCTGCAAAACGTTTTACCATAAAAAAAAAATCCCTGAGCTGCATTGCTGGGAGAGGAGAAACGCGGAAAAGATTTAGAGGACGGATGTACGTCAATGCTGTCAAAATACGTCCAGTTTTAATAATAATAATAATAAAACCTGACAAACAAATATTCCTAAAACTGGTGCGAACAAAGTCTGCTCAGTCATTGTTCTTCAGAGAACAACCGGGGTTGGAGGAGAAACGCCTCGTACATTTCAAGGTGAGCCACAGTTTGGCGTAACGAGTAAGATCTTTATCGTGATGCCTCTATTGTTCTTTAGTTATTCGGAATGAAATGTAATATTATGCAAACCTTGAAATAAACTACATGCTACCTAAGAAACTGCCAGGGCAGACTACTACTGTACAGCACCGAATTCATAACATTCTACTACTTATTTCTGTACCACATGCCTTAACTTTTTCTTTTTATCACTACTGCATGTTCAGCAAAATGGAACTGCCTCTGACGGCCAAAATTATGATCTTCAATTCCCCGAAAGTTGCATTATCTTCTTCAATGGTTACGGTTACTCTTTTCCAGGAGCAGGGTTAAGGTGGAGTTTGTGTTTTTCAAATATCAATTAAAATGTTCCACTGAGCTGATACTTTCCAAACCCTCCATAATTTCCCCCAGCCTAGGCAAATCTATACTTGAATAGAAAATCATATCCACTTAACGCGTTCAGTGTAATTGTATGCACTCAGTCTTTATAAGCATGGCTAATGAATTTTCAGATATGCCCTATCAAGTTCAGTACTGGTACTCAGTCTCCTTCTACGTGTATGATACACGACTCCAGATTCACCACTACCTTTAGAAAATCTGTTGCCAATACAATGCTAGAGCATAATAGTAATGACCGTCCAATATAAAAATACGTTACATCTGTTATCTAGAATATTCAGTCAGCAAACAAAATGCTTTTTTTTTTCATGTGCGTTGCTCAGCCA
The DNA here is from genome assembly GCF_040412425.1 of Macrobrachium rosenbergii. NCBI lineage: Eukaryota > Metazoa > Arthropoda > Malacostraca > Decapoda > Palaemonidae > Macrobrachium > Macrobrachium rosenbergii. Next base: position 33,039,862 of record NC_089764.1, read on the forward strand.
AGAACAAAATTATAAAACCGCTCAAGACAATAAAACATCAAAAGAAAAAAATTATAATAGCCCATACTTTAATCCCCTCCTTCCAACAACCTGCTCCCTCCTTACGACAATCAGCCATCGTGCATATGCTTTTCATCTTAAAAAAAATACCTTGTCTGTTGAAAGTCAATGCTGCACATAAATATGTTCACGTGGCATAACTGTGGAGCTTGCAACATACTTGCTGAAAACGACTTAACGGGAACAAAATTAGCGAATTACTTTGAAATCATAGTTTTTAAACTTCAAACGATGGGGATATTACTGCCAGATGGAAAATATTACTGTCAGATATCCTGAAACTGTTTGATATTATTTGGGATATATGTATGTAGATGAACGTCACTTTCAAAAAGACGTAATTGCTCAGTGCTAACTGAAGTCCAGTCGCGATCCTCAGAATTTCTAGTCATAGATCTGTCAAGCTCGATAATAATACCTGAAACTATTATAACAAATTTAATACGAGTTTACACTTAACGGTTGGAATATCTTTCACAGGGCCGTGATTTAGAAAGTTATCTTATCACGAATGTTGTACACAACAACAGCTATCTGTTGTAAGTCCCAGGCCTTTCAAACTGTTATCAACATTTACTCCCAACTGGTCTTAAATTATCTCTTCAATTTGATAAATATTATCCTTACAATATTCGTGATATAACTGTTACATCCACATCGCTTATGAAGAACGAAAATCTTCATACATAGTACCTCGCCACAGCTAAGTATAATAATAAACAATATATAAACGTCGTAAGCTCGTTTCACAGAATATGGTTAACAGTAGAACAGCCAGTGACTTACCACTGCAACATCCGAGCTTGCAAATAAACACACATACATATGCAATGCAACTCACAAAAGTTATAATCTAGTTCATATTTATTCAAGCAGATGGTTGTGGAAGTTCACTGCACAGGGAGGGGGGTTCAAACCCCAATTAATATACAAATAATCACATCGCCATCCAATTCCCGAAGAATTTTGAAAAGATCTCAAAATAAAAACAGAATTCAATGAAGAGACAATCCAACGCTCTGCGTGGCTGTCAATCAGTAACTTAGATTGCGGAAATCAGATCAGTCTTGTCTACAATGTCTAGTACGGGACCTCCAGCGATATTTGAAAACATCCTACGATATTTAGTGATTAAGAAGTAGTTGAACAGCGTCGAGTCTTTCTACAGGGGTAGTATCTTTTGGTATCTCGAAAGGTAACATGATACCATTACTCATCCCAAGACTAGACCGATGACGTCATCAAGACGAAAGTTATGATTGGTTGACATTCCTCGTAACAGAAAAGTTTCTTTATGGTATAAGCAAGAAAACTGACCTACATTTCCTGCTGTACGGGCCGCAAACGAATAATAATAATAATAATAATAATAATAATAATAATAATAATAATATAAAACGTCTGATAAGTGATCAACCTATTACTGAAAAACAGTAACCTGAATTCCTGTCTGCAAACCTCCTTCCTACTAGATGTAACGGCACTCAAATGAAAAAGACCTTTGGCAATGAGGCAATGAAATGCTGATGTTCGATTTTGTTAC